>NC_041392.1:363644714-363668702 GCF_002162155.2 Triticum dicoccoides
TCAGAACATGTTGGAAATTGATGACTTCGCTTTGAATGCTGCATACTGAATGCAAAAAAAAATCTTGATTTCAACTAAGTTTAAAAAACATTGAAGTGCCCGTGTAACAGATGAGTTCTTGTCCGAAACACTAATACTCTGAAAGAGATTGTCCAGTTTGTACACGAAGTGCATCTAGTTTTTACCGTGACCCTCTCTACTCTTTCGCACATGCTATGCGGGTGAAATGATGATACCATGCCAAGTTTCACCATTTTCAGAGTTCATTTTGTAGTGATTTTCAATTTCATGGTCATTTAGCTCTCTAAACAAATCGATAAATGACTGAAAAACAGCAAATGATGTCAGAACGTGTTGGAAATTGATGACGTTCCTTTGAATGCTGCATACTGAACGCAAAAAAATTCTGGATTTCAAATAAGTTTAAAAAACATTGAAGTGCCCGTGTAGCAGATGAGTTTTCGTCCAAAATCCTGATACTCCGAAAGAGATTGTCCAGTGTGTACACGAAGTGCGTCCAATTTTTGCCGTGACCCTCTCTACTCTTTCGCACATGCTACGCGGGTGAAATGATGATACCATGCCAAGTTTCAACATTTTCAGAGTTCATTTTTTAGTGATTTTCAATTTCAGGGTCATTTAGCTCTCTAAACAAATCGGTAAATGACTGAAAAACAACAAATGATGTCAGAACGTGTGGGAAATTGATGATATCGCTTTGAATGCTGCATACTGAACGCAAAAAATTCTGGATTTCAAATAAGTTTTAAAAATATTGTAGTGCCCGTGTAGCAGACGAGTTTTCATCCAAAATCCTGATACTCCGAAAGAGATTGTCCAGTTTGTACACGAAGTGCGTCCAGTTTTTGCCGTGACCCTCTCTACTCTTTCGCACATGCTATGCGGGTGAAATGATGATACCATGCCAAGTTTCAACATTTTCAGAGTTCATTTTTTAGTGATTTTCAATTTCACGGTCATTTAGCTCTCTAAACAAATCGGTAAATGACTGAAAAACAACAAATGATGTCAGAACGTGTTGGAAATTGATGACATCGCTTTGAATGCTACATACTGAATGCAAAAAAATTCTAGATTACAAATAAGTTTAAAAAACATTGAAGTGCCCGTGTAGCAGACGAGTTTTCGTCCGGAATCCTGATACTAGGAAAGAGATTGTCCAGTTTGTACACGAAGTGCGTCCAGTTTTTGCCGTGACCCTCTCTACTCTTTCGCACATGCTATGTGGGTCAAATGATGATACCATGCCAAGTTTCAACTTTTTATAGTTCATTTTGTAGTGATTTTCAATTTCACGGTCATTTAGCTCTCTAAACAAATCGGTAAATGACTGAAAAACAGCAAATGATGTCAGAACGTGTTGGAAATTGATGACGTCGCTTCAAATGCTGCATACTGAACGCAAAAAAATATGGAGTTCAAATAAGTTTAAAAAACATTGAAGTGCCCATGTAATAGATGAGTTCTCGTCCGAAACCCTGATACTCCGAAAGAGATTGTCCAGTTTGTACACGAAGTGTGTCCAGTTTTTGCCCTGACCCTCTCTACTCTTTCTCACATGCTATGCGGGTGAAATGATGATACCATGCGAAGTTTCAACATTTTCAGAGTTCATTTTATAGTGATTTTCAATTTCACAGTCGGTTAGCTCTCTAAACAAATCGGTAAATGACTGAAAAATAGCAAATGATGTCAGAACGTGTCGGAAATTGATGACTTCGCTTTGAATGCCACGTACTGAGTGCAAAAAAAATCTGGATTTCAAATAAGTTTAAAAAACATTGAAGTGCCCGTGTAACAGATGAGTTCTTGTCCGAAACACTAATACTCTGAAAGAGATTGTCCAGTTTGTACACGAAGTGCATCTAGTTTTTGCCGTGACCCTCTCTACTCTTTCGCGCATGCTATGCGGGTGAAATGATGATACCATGCCAAGTTTCACCATTTTCAGAGTTCATTTTGTAGTGATTTTCAATTTCATGGTCATTTAGCTCTCTAAACAAATCGATAAATGACTGAAAAACAGCAAATGATGTCAGAACGTGTTGGAAATTGATGATGTTGCTTTGAATGCTGCATACTGAACGCAAAAAAATTCTGGATTTCAAATAAGTTTAAAAAACATTGAAGTGCCCGTGTAGCAGATGAGTTTTCGTCCAAAATCCTGATACTCCGAAAGAGATTGTCCAGTGTGTACACGAAGTGCGTCCAGTTTTTGCCGTGACCCTGTCTACTCTTTCGCACATGCTATGCGGGTGAAATGATGATACCATGCCAAGTTTCAACATTTTCAGAGTTCATTTTTTAGTGATTTTCAATTTCACGGTCATTTAGCTCTCTAAACAAATCGGTAAATGACTGAAAAACAACAAATGATGTCAGAACGTGTGGGAAATTGATGATATCGCTTTGAATGCTGCATACTGAACGCAAAAAATTCTGGATTTCAAATAAGTTTTAAAAACATTGTAGTGCCCGTGTAGCAGACCAGTTTTCATCCAAAATCCTGATACTCCGAAAGAGATTGTCCAGTTTGTACACGAAGTGCGTCCAGTTTTTGCCGTGACCCTCTCTACTCTTTCGCACATGCTATGCGGGTGAAATGATGATACCATGCCAAGTTTCAACATTTTCAGAGTTCATTTTTTAGTGATTTTCAATTTCACGGTCATTTAGCTCTCTAAACAAATCGGTAAATGACTGAAAAACAACAAATGATGTCAGAACGTGTTGGAAATTGATGACATCGCTTTGAATGCTACATACTGAATGCAAAAAAATTCTAGATTACAAATAAGTTTAAAAAACATTGAAGTGCCCGTGTAGCAGACGAGTTTTCGTCCGGAATCGTGATACTAGGAAAGAGATTGTCCAGTTTGTACACGAAGTGCGTCCAGTTTTTGCCGTGACCCTCTCTACTCTTTCGCACATGCTATGTGGGTCAAATGATGATACCATGCCAAGTTTCAACTTTTTCATAGTTCATTTTGTAGTGATTTTCAATTTCACGGTCATTTAGCTCTCTAAACAAATCGGTAAATGACTGAAAAACAGCAAATGATGTCAGAACGTGTTGGAAATTGATGACGTCGCTTCAAATGCTGCATACTGAATGCAAAAAAATCTGGAGTTCAAATAAGTTTAAAAAACATTGAAGTGCCCATGTAATAGATGAGTTCTCGTCCGAAACCCTGATACTCCGAAAGAGATTGTCCAGTTTGTACACGAAGTGTGTCCAGTTTTTGCCCTGACCCTCTCTACTCTTTCTCACATGCTATGCGGGTGAAATGATGATACCATGCGAAGTTTCAACATTTTCAGAGTTCATTTTGTAGTGATTTTCAATTTCACGGTCGGTTAGCTCTCTAAACAAATCGGTAAATGACTGAAAAATAGCAAATGATGTCAGAACGTGTCGGAAATTGATGACTTCGCTTTGAATGCCGCGTACTGAGTGCAAAAAAAATCTGGATTTCAAATAAGTTTAAAAAACATTGAAGTGCCCGTGTAACAGATGAGTTCTTGTCCGAAACACTAATACTCTGAAAGAGATTGTCCAGTTTGTACATGAAGTGCATCTAGTTTTTGCCGTGACCCTCTCTACTCTTTCGCGCATGCTATGCGGGTGAAATGATGATACCATGCCAAGTTTCACCATTTTCAGAGTTCATTTTGTAGTGATTTTCAATTTCATGGTCATTTAGCTCTCTAAACAAATCGATAAATGAGTGAAAAACAGCAAATGATGTCAGAACATGTTGGCGTCGCTTTGAATGCTGCATACTAAACACACAAAAAATTTGGATTTCAAATAAGTTTAAAAAACATTGAAGTGCCCGTGTAGCAGACGAGTTTTCGTCCAAAATCCTGATACTCCGAAAGAGATTGTCCAGTGTGTACACGAAGTGCGTCCAGTTTTTTCCGTGACCCTCTCTACTCTTTCGCACATGCTATGCGGGTGAAATGATGATACCATGCCAAGTTTCAAAATTTTCAGAGTTCATTTTTTAGTGATTTTCAATTTCACGGTCATTTAGCTCTCTAAACAAATCGGTAAATGACTGAAAAACAACAAATGATGTCAGAACGTGTGGGAAATTGATGACATCGCTTTGAATGCTGCATACTGAATGCAAAAAAAATCTAGATTTCAAATAAGTTTTAAAAACATTGAAGTGCCCGTGTAGCAGACGAGTTTTCGTCCGAAATCCTGATACTCCGAAAGAGATTGTCCAGTTTGTACATGAAGTGCGTCCAGTTTTTGCCGTGACCCTCTCTACTCTTTCGCACATGCTATGCGGGTGAAATGATGATACCATGCTAAGTTTCAACATTTTCAGAGTTCATTTTTTAGTGATTTTCAATTTCACGGTCATTTAGCTCTCTAAACAAATCGGTAAATGGCTGAAAAACAACAAATGATGTCAGAACGTGTTGGAAATTGATGACATCGCTTTGAATGCTGCATACTGAATGAAAAAAATTCTGGATTACAAATAAGTTTAAAAAACGTTGAAGTGCCCGTGTAGCAGACGAGTTTTCGTCCGAAATGCTGATACTAGGAAAGAGATTGTCCAGTTTGTACACGAAGTGCGTCCAGTTTTTGCCGTGACCCTCTCTACACTTTCGCACATGCTATGTGGGTGAAATGATGATACCATGCCAAGTTTCAACTTTTTCATAGTTCATTTTGTAGTGATTTTCAATTTCACGGTCATTTAGCTCTCTAAACAAATCGGTAAATGACTGAAAAACAAAAAATGATGTCAGAACGTGTTGGAAATTGATGACGTCGCTTCAAATGCTGCATACTGAACGCAAAAAAATCTGGAGTTCAAATAAGTTTAAAAAACATTGAAGTGCCCATGTAACAGACGAGTTCTCGTCCGAAACCCTGATACTCCGAAAGAGATTGTCCAGTTTGTACACGAAGTGCATCCAGTTTTTGCCCTGACCCTCTCTACTCTTTCGCACATGCTATGCGGGTGAAATGATGATACCATGCCAAGTTTCAACATTTTCAGAGTTCATTTTTTAGTGATTTTAAATTTCACGGTCATTTAGCTCTCTAAACAAATCGGTAAATGATTGAAAAACAACAAATGATGTCAGAACGTGTTGGAAATTGATGACATCGCTTTGAATGCTGCATACTGAATGCAAAAAAATTCTGGATTACAAATAAGTTTAAAAAACATTGAAGTGCCCGTGTAGCAGACGAGTTTTCGTCCGAAATCCTGATACTAGGAAAGAGATTGTCCAGTTTGTACACGAAGTGCGTCCAGTTTTTGCCGTGACCCTCTCTACTCTTTCGCACATGCTATGCGGGTGAAATGATGATACCATGCCAAGTTTCAACATTTTCAGAGTTCATTTTTTAGTGATTTTCAATTTCACGGTCATTTAGCTCTCTAAACAAATCGGTAAATGACTGAAAAACAACAAATGATGTCAGAACGTGTTGGAAATTGATGACTTCGCTTTGAATGCTGCATACTGAACGCAAAAAAATTCTGGATTTCAAATAAGTTTAAAAAACATTGAAGTGCCCGTGTAGCAGACGAGTTTTCGTCCAAAATCCTGATACTTCGAAAGAGATTGTCCAGTTTGTACACGAAGTGCGTCCAGTTTTTGCCGTGACCCTCTCTACTCTTTCGCACATGCTATGCGGGTGAAATGATGATACCATGCCAAGTTTCAACATTTTCAGAGTTCATTTTTTAGTGATTTTCAACTTCACGGTCATTTAGCTCTCTAAACAAATCGGTAAATGATTGAAAAACAACAAATGATCACACACTTCTCTCATATCATGTTTGGAGGTAAATAGAACTAAGTTCTTCTTGTCGCTCATCGTGGAGGCACTCGATTTAGGCTTGTGGCGCTCACTTTCTTTTTGGTGGTTCGCTCCCTCACTATTCTCTCCATGATGGGTGGCTTGCTTGTCAGTGATCACTTGGCTTGGAGACATAGGGCGAAGTACGTAATCCTTCCCTTTCATCTTTAAGATGTAGTGGTTCGCTCGACCATTGTGGATCACACCTTTATCAAATTGCCATGGTAGTCCAAGAATAAGGTGGCAAACGGTCATTGGAACGACATCACACTCCAAAGTGTCTTCGTAAGCTCTGATGTTGAAGGAGACGTGTACTCGATGCTCGGCTTGGATAGTGTCGGAGTCGCTAAGCCATTGAACGTTGTAGGGATGAGGATGCTTCATCTTTCCCAATTGGAGCTTGGAGCATAGTTCTTCACTTGCTAAGTTATGGAAAACCCCTCCATCGATGATGACCTTGATCGATCTTCCATTGATGCCGGCCTTGGTATGAAAGATGTGGCATCGTTGGTCTTATTCTTGTTGATGTTGAAAGGTCAAGACCTTGGATACAACGAGAGCAGGACTTGAATCTTTGTCACAAAAGACTTGATCCTCTTCTTCTTTGTTCACACGCCGGTGCATTGCCACTTTCTCATGGGCTTTCATCTCCTCTTCACTCATGGAGTCATAGTTTCCTGATCGTTGAGGGTCATGGAGCCCTTGTTTGTACACTCAAAGGACTTGTGGCCTCGGCCGCCGCATGTGAAGCAGTTGAAGGAACTCGTCTTGACGGTCTCATCATTTGGGGTAGATGATGATGAAGTTGTCGGCTTGAAGTTGCTTGTAGTAGGAGGATTATTTTTGGTAGTCGAAGATGGTGGAGTCGTTGAAGCTTGGGTGTTGGATAAGCCGTATGACTTGGATGAGAACTTGGCATACTTGAAGTCATCTCGCACTTGACGTTCCGCTTTGGTAGCTTGATGCACTAGCTCGATGAGGTTCGAGTATGGTTGGAAGTCGGTGATCTTCTTGATAGGATGATTGAGCCCATTCAAGAAACATGCCATAGTTTTCTCATCATCTTCCGTGACAATGGCTCGTATCATTGCAATCTCCATCTCCTTGTAGTACTCTTCAACGCTCTTGCTTCCTTGCTTGAGTAGTTGGAGTTTCTTGAAGAGGTCGCGGTTGTAGTAGGTAGGCACGAAGCGTGCTCTCATGACATCCTTCATTTGCACCCAAGTAGTGATGGGTGGTTCACGTCTTGCCTCACGGCGCTCAATGACTTGTTCCCACCAAATGAGGACATAGTCTTGGAACTCAAGGGATGCCATCGCGATCTTTTTCTCTTCTTCATAGTTGTGCAAACGGAAGATTTTGTCGACCTTCAATGCCCATGAAAGGTACTCTTCGGGATCATTGCTTCCATTGTACTTGGGCATGGTGAACTTTAGCTTGCCGTAGCGTTGCTCTTCATTGTGTTCGGGACGGGGATGATGACGTCCTTGACGAGGAGGATCGTCTCTCACAATTTGCTCTTGCCATGGAGGATTTCCATTGTCTTCTTGTTCTTGTTGAACTTGATGTTCTTGGCGAGCTTGTGGAGGAACTTGTCGAGCTTGACATTGCAGGCGAGCTTGATATCTTCATTCGTGAATTTCTTCGTGAAGTGCTTCTTCATGTTCACGAGCTTGTCGGCCTCGGTTAGCTACGGCTCGACTTGAATCTCAGAGGGCTTGTTGCGCCTCAAGTGCTTGAGCATCTCGCAATTGTTGCTCTTGACGTTGTGCCTCGGCATCTTATGCTTCTTGGTGTAGACGTGCTCGTTCTTCCTCTTCGCGGTGGCGTTGTCGTTGCCATTCTCGTGCTTGCGCAAAGACCCTAAAAATATTATGCAAAGGCTCGGAATGGTTCGGATATGTAACACCCACGATGTGGCTATATCTCCCACGTGTCGGAGCACGACTTAGAGGCATAACCGCATAGTAGGCATGTCGCAAGAGGGGTAATCTTTACACATCCCATGTACTGAATAAGAAAGAGATCAAGACTTGGCTTACAATCGCCACTTCACACAATACATAAATATAGCATTACATCATCCAGAATACAATCATGGTCCGACTATGGAACCAAAATAAAAGAAGACCGCCCCTAATGCTAGATCCCCGATCGCCCCGACTGGGCTCCACTATTGATCGACTGGAAACAAAACAACACAACAAACACGATCTTCATCGAGCTCCCACTTGAGCTCTATTGCGTCACCTGCACTGGTATCACCGGCACCTGCAACTGTTTGGAAGTATCTATGAGCCACGAGGACTCAACAATCTCACACCCTCGCGATCAAGACTATTTAAGCTCATGGGTAGGAAAAGGTAGTGAGGTGGAGCTACAGCAAGCACTAGCATATATGGTGGCTAACATACGCAAATAAGAGCGAGAAGAGAAGCAAAGCACGGTCGTGAACTAGAAGTGATCAAGAAGTGATCTTGAAACTACTTACGCACAAACATAACTCCAAAACCATGTTCACATCCTGGACTCCGCCGAGAAGAGACAATCACGGCTACACACGAGGTTGATGCATTTTAATTAAGTTATGTGTCAGGTTTTCTACAACCGGATATTAACAAATTCCCATCTGCCCATAACCGCGGGCACGGCTTTTGACAGTTCAAAACCCTGCAGGGGTGTCCCAACATAGCCCATCACAAGCTCTCACGGTCAACGAAGGATATTCCTTCTCCCAGGAAGACCCGGTCAGACTCGGAATCCCGGTTACAAGACATTTCGAAAATGGTAAAACAAGACCAGCAAAGCCGCCCGATGTGCCGACAAATCCCGATAGGAGTCGCACGTATCTCATTCTCAGGGCACACCGGATGAGCGCTCCGTACAACTAAAACCAAACCTCGAGTTGCCCCGAGGTGGCGCTACAAAGGACTCTAGTTTGCACCAACACTCAGAGGAGCATTGGCCCAGGGGTTTAAAATAAAGATGACCCTTGAGTCTGCAGAACCCAAGGGAAAAGGCTTAGGTGGAAATGGTAAAACCAAGGTTGGGCCTTGCTGGAGGAGTTTTATTCAAAGCAAACTATCAAGGGGTTCCCATTATAACCCAACCACATAAGGAACGCAAAATCAAGGAACATAACACCGGTATGACGGAAACTAGGGCGGCAAGAGTGGAACAAAAAACCAGGCATAAGGCCGAGCCTTCCACCCTTTACCAAGTATATATATGCATTAATTAAAATAAGAGATATTGTGACATCCCAGCAAATCCATGTTCCAACAAGGAACAAACTCCATCTTCACCTGCAACTAACATCGCTATAAGAGGGGCTGAGCAAAGCGGTAACATAGCCAAACAACGGTTTGCTAGGAAAGGTGGGTTAGAGGCTTGACATGGCAATATGGGAGGCATGATATAGCAAGTGGTAGGTATCGCGGCATAGCAATAGAGCGAGCAACTACCAAGCAAAGATAGAAGTGATTTCGAGTGTATGGTCATCTTGCCTGAGATCCCGCAAGGAAGAAGAACGAGTCCATGAAGAAGACAAAAGGACGTAGTCGAACGGATCCTCACAAACGTGACGTTATCAAAACTAACCCGAAGAAGCAAACAACATAGTAAACAACCATCACATAATCATGGCATGATGCACAACCAAGGATGATGCATGTCCGATTTAATGAGGCATGGCATGGCAAAGTGCACAAACAACACTACAAGTTAAGTGGAGCTCAATATGCAACGAGTTGCATATTGACGGAACAACACATTCAAGTTATTTAGTTCGATCTCGTTTATGTACCCAACAATATTAAATGTTGATTAACATGGCAAGAGGTGAAGCAAAAGATAACTACCTATCTAGGAAAGTTTAAATGAGGCCGGAACAACAAACAACATGTCCGGAAAAATCTTCATGTGCAATTTATGGATTTGGTACTGTTCTGCCCTAAACCATATTTTTGATTTGTTAAACATGGAAAGTAAAGCCACCATGTTAAACTAGGCATTTTTCTACCCCATTTACATATAAAGTTTATTACAAACCGAGTTACGGTTATTTAGTTATGAATTAAAGCATTTTAGCATGCTATATGAGCAAATTTAATCAAACATCATTTTAAGCATTTCAAACATGGATGAAAGTGGCATATTATGAAACTAGACAGAAATCTAAGCATTTTTCATATATGAAGTTTTTACAGAAGATGCATAGTTTGTGAGATATTAAATGTGTGAACATGAGGGTCTTTTCTGTAAAATAGCATTCTCTGGAATATTAGCAAAACCACCTAGAGGAAAAAAACGTAACACGGGCCAAATCTGGACAGCAAGCCCAACAGAGGAAAAAAAAGGGGCGCGGGGGTCGCCTCACCCAGTGGGCCTGGCCCAGTTGAAGGAGAGGCCTGCAGGCCATTCGCGCTGCTGGGTTGGGCTTCACGCGAGGCAGGCAGTCGACGCAGCTGCTCCTGTCGTTCAACGCAGGGAAATAGGAGAGCGACGGCAGGATGACTTGGCACGGCGGCTCGCCGGTGGTCTTCGGTGAGGACACCGGTGATGGGGAGGACCCGACCGATCTGGCGGCGATGGATCTTGGTGCGCCGGCGTAGCGGGCGGCAGCTGGCGCGGTGCCATTCGGGAAGGAGGGCACCGGTCATCGCGTTCGTCAGGATCTTCAGGGACATTGGCGCTGGAAGATGATGGCAGGGCTGCGGGGAATCTGCAGGGCGTCGAGGCCCCCTTGGCTCCGGCACGAGCGCACGATGCTGGAGCAGCGGGACTCTGGTGGCCGGAGGAAGCGGGCGCGCTCCCGTGCTCGTGCAGAGGATGTAGAGGAACTGGGCGCGGTGACTCCAGGCGATGTAGGCGCGGCGACTAACGCGGGCAAGCGGGACGAGGCGGAGGGACTCCGACGAGCGGCAAGATGGCGCGGTTCCGGCGAAGGAGAAGCAGAGGAGGCATGGATGGAGGGCGGCGCGACGCGAAGCACCAAGGGCGGCCATGGCGGGTCCCTGTAGAGAGAGAGACGAGAGGGAGTTGAGGGAACCAGGGGAAAGGAAGGAAGAGAAGTAAAAAGGGGGCGCGACGGGGCTTTCCTGGGAGGCGGAGGGCGTCGGCAGGAGGAGCTCTGCTCCGGCGTGGCACGCGAAGACGATGGCGAGTCAAAGGGCGCGCGGCTGTGGGGAAACTCATGGTGGTCTCGAACCAGGTGGGAGCGGGGTCTGGTGCCCGAGCGGCTGCTGTGCTCGTGCAGCCCGTGTAGCAAGGAGGGGAGGCTGCGGGCGGTGGCGAGAAGGATATTTGTGGGGATTGGGATGGCTGGGATGGATTGGTCCGGTGGGGAAAGCGAGGTGGAGAGGTGGTTGGCTCGCGGTGGATCCCGAGGAAGAAGACGACTGGCGGCGGGGGGTGAGGGGATTTGTTGGATGGGACAAGGCTCCTAAATTTTAGGGTTTTGTCTGGTTATATAGGTAGGGGATTAGATGTTAGACTATTTGGTCCCTCCGATAAAAATCAGACAGTTTGAGATGAATAGGTTAGGTAGCCCAAATAACAAAACGGAGATGTTTTCTAGATGTTTGGGGATGATCCGGACCCAACGGTGACGACTGCCCGGGTCAGGTCTGGGACAGCTTTCGGACACGCGTGCGAGGAGGGTCCGATGCACTGTGCAAAGAGGGGTAGGCATGGGCCTAGGTGGACTGCGGAGAGCGGGTTGGTCTGTGAGAAGAGGGGAGAGATGCAGCCCGACACGATTTCCGGAGACCGAAAACGTCCGACGAAAAGACCGGCTATACTGCTATTATAGTTATCCGTTGGGGCATCAAACAGACTCCAAATGCGATGCAACTTGATAGGCGGTCTATCTACACTATAATAAGACCACACGCCAACTTTCATCCCATTCCGAGAACATTTTCCGGCCACTTATAAAATAATATTTCGGAGGTGTTGCGGGCGCGTGCAAGTGTGTCTGGGCTCAGAACAGACAATGGAAAGAACGAGGAGACCGGGACGGATGCAAGTTTTGAAAACATGATGATGCAATGCATATGATGACATGCTAAGATGCGACACGCAAGCAAATGACAAGGCAACAACAACAAACAACTGGAAGACACCTGGCGCATCGGTCTCGGGGCATCAGAGGATATGATGAACTAACCCTAATTATTCTTTTTTTAGCTTTTTCGTGGATTGTAGGTATGAAGAACAGACTCGATCTAAACTAGGAAAAACTGTAAAATCTCACCGAGCAACCTAGAAATCTAATACCACTTGATAGAGGCAAAGGTGTCCGGTCTTTCAATGAGATGGTGATTATCGTTTCAGAGGATTAGACTTTCACGGTCCGACTACGAACATGCGAGGACGTCTCGCCTTAGCAATCGCTAAACCAACTCCGAGAGGTTCTTGACCACGCCGGAGCACGATCAACCTGACCACGAAGGTCTATTTGCTGCAAGAAAACGAAGAATAAGCAACAACTAAGATTGCAATCCGGATATTGCGAATATAAGATGAAAGCTTTATTGATCAAGGTGGTGTTCTGTGACGCCTTTGTCTGGTCGTTGAACAGAAAAGAAGTACGTGAAGTTGCCGCTATGGCAACCTTTTAATCTAAACAAAACCCAAAGTCTAAACGATGCCCTAAGGGCTGTATATATGGAGGAAAGAGGGGGAATTTCATGGCCCTTGGAGGAGGGGTCTGAAACCAACCCTAACTCTTTTTTCCCCACACATATAGACTCTAAAAACAACCTATAATCAAGTATTTTGCAATTACATGGGCCTAGCCCAAAAATAAGGTGACACAACACCTAAAATAGCCTCTGGACAAAATTTATGAAGTGTCATCTTGTATATTTCGTCCAAGGCGTCATGCACTCACTATGGTGGCTTCAAAGTCCTGGAATCATCACTTGTAACTCTGTTCTTTTTTCCCTTGCAAATGCCATCATCTCCATGCTTGAACTTGCTCCAAGGTTCATCTTTCTTGTCCAAGCTAGGCCCTTCATTGGTAAGCAAAACAAATGTATCCAATTTAGGCAGCATCATATTCTCATGAATATTAGAACGTTACCAAGAAATAAAAGTACCTAGTACTTCAATTGGCGTGCACGAGCTCTAGTAATTGGTCCAGTATGTATAGCAACAGGGGTTGTGGGTGTAACAACGGTATTGATGTCCTCATCAATGACTATCTTGATTCTGTCATAAAATCGTCATGGATGTACATGCATGACAAAAAATGTGACCTACTGTGACAAACACGTATCATCACGGAAGTGTATTTTTTTGTAGTGTTGAGGTAGGGCCTCGTGAGTCCCGCGCCGGCTCATGAGTGCCCAGATACACCTCCTCCAATTCTGCCATGCAAGCCACGTGTACCAATGGGGCTGTACACGCCCCGGAGTCTCCCCCCAAGGGAACTCCCACTCACACAACAGTGGAAGCCCCATGTTCCGTGCTGACGGATGACACGGTCAAGGAGCGACTATGCCCACGCACCAGTGGAAGCCACATGCTCCGCGCTCGCAGACCACACGGTCGAGGAGCAGCTATGCCCACGCTAAAGTGGAAGCACCATGCTCCGCGCTGGTGAATAAACAACTGAGGGCACCCTAGTGGCTGCAACCACCTAAGGACGGCCTGTAGGCCTGATGTACGGTCCCACTGCACAGCTTTCCCTACATGAGGCCTGCAGGAGGGGGCTAGGCACAGGGGCTACACTCATGCGACGCCTGGCGCATGCCACTTTATTTGGTTTTCTCGCGTCCCTCCTAGGCAAAAGATGGCGAGGAAAGGTATGGAGGACTCCGGATTGACTCAGACGCTGCTCATATTTCCTTCATGAGGGTTGTTTGTACGTCAAGGGGGACCTGTGAGCATCGCGACTCAGGGGCCTCACTGGTCACATAGTCCCTCGCCCCTTGACCTTGTCCTGGTGATCCAGACGGCCTAACAGCGGTTGAGGTATGCGCGGGGTCGGGCCCTGGCGATGTAGAATACTAAGGCAAACAGGAAGGAAACCAAGCACGGAAAAGAGATTGTGGAGTCCCGGCAAGTTATTACAAAACATAATGTTCCACAATTTCAAACAGAAGTTCTCACGCATTCGTGAGGCACGATGAATATTGCAGGATCAACTAGGAAGAAGCGCCGCCGTCGCCTTGGTTGCCACTGCCGCTCACCTTGCGAAGCCCGTCGTTGATGACGCTGCCACCATCTTCGCCGCCGGCCTTTGCCGCCGCAGCTGCGGGGTCGGGAATGCATCGAAACTTCCCCAGCAGGGATTCCACCTAATTCTTCACGGCCTCAACGGTAGCGGTGTGGGACTCAAGGGCCACCGGCTCGATCAGTGCACCAAGGTTGAAACCTTGGTCCCAGAGGTGGAGGTGGCTGAAGACGCGTGGCATGGCCGCGGTAAAAATCACGCGACACTCCCCCTCCACCAAGGAGTCCACTCCAGCGGCGACACCCTCAAGTGCTTTGCGTTCCACGACCGTCGTTTTCTCAGTGGCAGCGAGGGTCTTCCCCTGGCCTCCAGCTTAGCCATCGCCTTAGAGACGAGCTGGGCGTGGGATACCTAGACCTTGTCCACCTCCTCCTCCTTCAGCTTGCCCAGGCGGTCCCACTCCGTGGCTTGGTCAGCGGTCGCCTGGGCCAGCTTGGCGTCGCAATTGGCAAGCATCGCTTAATGGTCCTTGAGCTCCTCCTCTTGCTACTGAAACTGTTGGGTGTGGGCAGCCTGCTTCTCGCGGAGAGCTTTCAGTTCACCCTCCTCCTTATTACAACGCTCCTTGGCGGACACTGCGTCGGCTAGTGCCGCGGCAGAGGCTCCCGTTGCTTCGTTGGCCTCCCTATTGATCTCCGCGACGGCGGCCTCAGCCCGGCCCCAGGCCGTCCTAGCGGACGTGTCGGCCTGGAGCCACCCCGAGATAAGCCCCATGTGTTCCCTCACCAGGCACCTATCGACGTCTTGGAGATCGGTCCGGAGCTGATCTAGTGTGGTGTAGGATTCCTCCAGAGCTCTGGGCCGGACGAGGGGGCCGCAGTCCGCTAATGCAAGGGCCTGGGGAGGAGGCGGCATCGCCGCGTGGGCTGGTGTCACCGCCAGGGAGGCAGCAACAAGGGCAACTTGGTGCACTGGAGCCTCCAAACCCCCTGCGGGCGCGACGGGGATGGGCGGCTCTAAAGCCTGTTAGTCCGTGGAGGCAAACTCCTCCTGAGGTTCCACCACCACGCCTATGGTGGCCTGCTCCGTCGCGAGGGTAATAGAGGCAAAGGTGTCCCGATGTTTGGATGAGATGGTGGCCATCGTTTTCTGTGGGAGTCGACCTTGACGCTTCGTGTAACACACACAATGCGGCTATATCTCCCACGTGTCGGGGCACGACTTAGAGGCATAGCCGCATGGTAGGTTTGTCACAAGAGGGGTAATCTTCACACAATCCCATATACTAAATAAGAAAGGGATAAAGAGTTGGCTTACATTCGCCACTTCACATAAATATAAGTAAACATACGTCATCCAGAATACAATCAAGGTCCGACTACGGAACCAAAAAAACAAGACAACCACAAATGCTAGATCCCCGATCGTCCCAACTGGGCTCCACTACTAATCAACCGAAAAAGACACAACACAACGATCAAGATCTTCATCGAGCTCCCACTTGAGCTCGGTTGCGTCACCTGCACTGGTATCATCGGCACCTCCAACTGTTTGAAAGTATCTGTGAGCCATGAGGACTCAGCAATCTCACACCCGCGAGATCAAGACTATTTAAGATTATGGGTAGGAAAGGGTAGTGAGGTGGAGCAGCAGCAAGCACTAAGCATATATGGTGGCTAACGTACGCAAATAAGAGCGAGAAGAGAAGCAACACAACAGTCGTGAAACTAGAAGTGATCAAGAAGTGATCCTGAAACTACTTACGTTCAAGCATAACACAAGAATCGTGTTCACTTCCCGGACTCCGCTGAGAAGAGACCATCACGCCTACACACGCGGTTGATTCATTTTAGTTAAGTTAAGTGTCAAGTTCTCTACAACCGGATATTAACAAATCCCCATCTGCCCATAACCGCGGACACGACTTTAGAAAGTACAAAACCATGCAGGGGTGTCCCAACTTAGCCCATCACAAGCTCTCACGATCAACGAAGGATATTCCTTCTCTCGGAAGGACCTGATCAGACTCGGAATGCCTGTTACAAGACATTTCGACAATGGTAAAACAAGACCAGCAAGACCGCCCGAATATGGCGACAAATCCTGATAGGAGCTGCACATATCTCGTTCTCAGGGCACATCGGATAAGCTAAGCGTACAGGTACCAACATAACCCAAGTTGCCAAGGGACGGTCCCGCACGGTGCTCTGGTTCGGACCAACACTTAGAGAAGCACTGGCCCGGGGGTTAAAATAAGATGACCCTCGGGAGCGCGACTCCCAAGGGAAAAGTATAGGTGGTGGTGAGGCAAATGGTAAAACCAAGGTTGGGCCTTGCTGGAGGAGTTTTATTCAAAGCGAACTATCAAGGGGTTCCCATAACACCCAACCGCGTTAGGAGCGCAAAATCAAGGAACATAACACCGGTATGATGGAAACTAGGGCGGCAAGGGTGGAACAAAACACCAGGCATAAGGTCGAGCCTTCCACCCTTTACCAAGTATATAGATGCATTAATTAAATAAGAGATATTGTGATATCCCAACATATCCATGTTCCAACATGGAACCAGCTTCATCTTCACCTGCAACTAGCAACGTATAAGAGGGGCTGAGCAAAAGCGGTAACATAGCCAAACACCAGTTTGCTAGGAAAGGAGGGTTAGAGGCTTGACATGGCAATATGGGAGGCATGATATAACAAGTAGTAGGTAGCGCGACATAGCAATAGAGCGAACAACTAGCAAGCAAAGATAGAAGTGATTTCGAGGGTATGGTCATCTTCCTGAGATCCCGCAAGGAAGAAGAACGAGTCC
The DNA here is from genome assembly GCF_002162155.2 of Triticum dicoccoides. Taxonomy (NCBI): domain Eukaryota; kingdom Viridiplantae; phylum Streptophyta; class Magnoliopsida; order Poales; family Poaceae; genus Triticum; species Triticum dicoccoides. The sequence goes on from NC_041392.1 coordinate 363,661,568, forward strand.
ATGAAGAATACAAACGGACATAGTCGAACGGATCCTCACAACTCTGGAACGGAACCGAAGCTAACGAGAGAAGCAACCCGGAAAGAAGCAAGCAACATAGTAAACAACCATCACATAAACATGGCATGATGCACAACCAAGTATGATGCATGTCCGGTTTAACGAGGCATGGCAAGGGGTGAAGCATAATAAAACTACCTAACTAGGCAAGTTTAAATGAGGCCGGAACATCAAACAACAATTCCGGTAATCCCCATATGCAAATTTTAAAGTTTGGTACTGTTCTGTCCTAAAGCATATTTTAGAGTTGTTAAACATGCAAGATGAGTGCACCAAGTTAAACTAGGCATTTTACTACCCCATTTACATATAAAGTTTATTAAATTTGGAGCTACGGTTATTTAGTTATGAAATAAAGCATTTTTGCATGGAATTTGAGCAAAATGATCAAACAGCAAGGTTAAACATTTTAAACATGGATGAAAGTGGCAAATTATTAATCTACACTGAATTTTAAGCATTTTACATATATAATTTGTTTTAATATGATGCACCGTTTGAGAGATATGATATGCATGAACAAGAGGGGGTTTTCTGTAAAACAGTCGTCTCTGGACTAAAAGCTAAAATCACAGGCAGGAAAAAAAAGCATGATCAGGCTGAAAGGCTGGGCGCTGGGCTCTCACCATGGGCCATGGCCCAGGTCGGTGAAGCAATGGCAGGCCGATGCTGGAGCTGGGCCTTGCGTGGGAGCTGGGCCAGGCCAGAGCGTGCGGCGGCCCACGCGGGCGAGAGGGGGCAAGCGCTGGGCGTCGTCCTCTCCAATGCGCCTCACGGGCAGAAGAACGTGGTGGTGGCATGACAACGCTCCAGCGACGGCAGGGTCCGGCGACACTGGTGAGGCCGGGTACAGGTCGCAGGGCCCCGGATCCGGTGGATCCCGGCTGGATCTGGCGAAGGCGGGGCCAACGATGAGCTCCCTGGGCGGCGGCATCGGGCACCTGCGAGAGAGAGGGAGAACTTAGAGAGAGAGGCCGAAGGAGGGAGGAGAAGGAAGTAGAGAGGTGGGGCGGCAGGGCTGGCCTTCCGGAGGTCTCCGGTGATGGGTGGCACTTGTCGCCAGCGAGCGCGGACGGCGGGGCAGCGGGGCGCTGTTTCGAGGGGAAGGAAGGAGAAGGCCAAAAATGGCATGTGGGTGAGCTTAAATAGGGTAGGGGCTAGGGTTTGATGGTTTTGAGGCCGATTTGGACCCTCCGATCGCAATCGAACGGTTCCAGTCGGAGGGGAGGTTTAGTGGACTGGATTAGTGGGCTGTGAAGAGGTGTTGTGCTGAGAGGAAAGAGAAGGAATGCAGCCTGACAATCGTTTGCGGAGACCGAAAATGTCCATCGTTTGACCGACTATACTGTTGCTATAGTTATCCGTAGGGGCATCAAACGAACTCCGAATGCGACGAAACTTGGCAGGTGGCCTACTGACAACAAAACAAAACCGCAGACCAACTTTCAACCCATTCCGAGAACATTTTCCGGCCACATATAAAATACTATTTCAGACGTGCCGCGGGCGCGTGCAAGTGGTTGGGCTTAGAACGGACAACAGACGGAACTGGGGAACCCGGACGGATGCAAGTTTTGAAAACAAGATGATGCAATGCACATGATGACATGACAAGATGCAACATGCAAGCGAATGACATGGCAACAATAGCGAATAACTGGAAGACACCTGGCGCGTCGGTCTCGGGGCGTCACAATCCGACTACGAACGTGTGAGACATCGCGCCTTAGCAATCGCTAAACCAACTTCCGAGGGGTTATTGACCATGCCGGAGCATGATCAACCTGACCACGAGGGTCTGTTTCCTGTGAGCAAACGAAGAACAGGCAAGAAACTGAGATTGCAATCTGGATATTGCGAATATAAGATGAAAGCTTTATTGATCAAGGTGGGGTTCTGTGACGCCTTTGTTTGGTCGTTGAACACAAACGAAGTACGTGAAGTTGCAGCTATGGCGAACTTTAATCTAAACAAAACCGAAAGTCTAAACGATGCCCTAAGGGCTGTATATATAGAGGAAGAGGGGGGAATTTCATGGCTCTTGGAGGAGTGGTCCGAAACCAACCCTAACACTTGTTTCTCCACACATACGGACTCTAAAAAAAAGGCCTATACTTAAGTATTTCAAAAATACATGGGCCTGGCCCAATAATAAGGTGACACAACACCTAGAATAGCCTCTGGACGAAATTTATGAAGTGGCATCTTGTATATCTCGTCCAAGGCTTCATGCACTCCTTATGGTGACTTCAAAGTCCTGAAATCATCACTTGTAACTCTGTTCTTAATCCCCTTGCGCATGCCATCATCTCCATGCTTGGTCTTGCTCCAGTGTTCATCCCTCTTATCCATGCCAGGCCCTTCATTTGTAAGCAAAAAATGTATCCAATTTAGGCAGCATCGTATTCTCATGAACATTAGAATCATTACCAAGAAACGAAAGTACCTGATAATTTAGTTGGCGTGCGCGAGCTCTAGTAATTGGTCCAGTATGGATAGCAGCAGGGGTTGTGGGTGTAACAATGGTATTGATGTCCTCATCATCCTCCCCTTCTCGAAATGAAGTCGTCCTCGACGGAAGCTCATCTTCATCACCAAAATAAGGCTTCAAATCTGCAATGTTAAAAGTGGGACTAACCCCAAAATCTGCAGGCAGCTCAAGTTTATATGCATTATCATTTATTTTCTCTAACACCTTAAAAGGACCATCATCATGTGGCATTAGCTTTGATTTGTGCAAATTAGGAAATCTATCCTTACGCAAATGTAACCAAACAAGATCTCCAGGTGCAAACACACTAGTGCAGAACCGGGCTTTAGCGCCGGTTCGTAAGGGGCTTTAGTGCCAGTTCCACAACCGGCACTAAAGAGTGGGGACTAAAGGTCCCTCCCCTTCAGTACTGGTTCATCATGAACCAGCGCTAAAGTGCCACCATGTGGCACGAGCCAGGCCCGGGTGCACGTAGGACATTAGTACCTGTTGGTAACACCAACTGGTACTAAATGTTTGGGTGTGTTTTGGTTTTATTTTTTATTTTTACGTTAATTTTGTGTTTTCAATTTAATTTAGTGATTGTTTTACATTATAATGAGTTGTTAAATCATTAGGTGAAAGTATCGCATATTAGTTTGACTGGATGCATGTGGATCCTAGCTAAGCCATCAAGTATATGCCATATCCATATTATACTTGATCACCTAATTAAGTGATCGAGGTAATATGGATATGGCATATACTTGATCACTTAGCTAGAATCCATCAAATTGAAACTAATCTGCGGTTTCTTTCATAAATGATATAATAACTCATCATCATCATCATCATCATCATCATCATCATATTAATATAAAAACATTTGCATCATATATATCATCACCAACAACAGTTTTCATAGCTAGCTAAAAATCATCATATATAGTCGTCTCATTACCACTACTTAATCATCATATAGTCATTACCGCTATCTAATCACCACCAACACTAGCTTAAAGAAGAAACATTCACTTGTACCAGAAGCAAAGATATCATCGAGTTCAACATGGTAATGATATTCTAAGAGTTCATAACACCACAAAAGCAAATCATTCTTTGAGATTAAGTTCAGGACGAAGAACACGGACATGAGAGGACAAGTGCTAAGAGCATGAACTAGCTAATCACTCCTGCTGCTCTCTCTCAGGTACAATAGCATAGAACATGTATAGCTTTCCTGATTCATCATATTGGAGCATGCAGATGAACCTGTCTCCTAATCGTGGGTTGCGCTTCTGATTGCTGCCTCGTAGTACTTCTCTGTGATCGTTCACAATTTTGCTGTAACATCGCAAATTTTCAATTTGGAATGTTATACATTAGAGCATCATGCATATCATATTTTATTTTGCATTTTGGTTGATCCTAGAAATTGTACGCAACTCAATGACCCACGAAGAGAGTTGGGGATTTCGTTATTTTCATATTTGAGTTCTCTCAAATTTTGAGAATAGGATCATTTGATTTTATTTATTTTATCATCAATTGTTTCTATTACAAAAATATGAGAGAGGGAATAAAATAACTTTCCCAAAATAAAGAAATATTGAGGATTTAATAAAAAAATCAAATAAGATTTTATTTCGGAGTTTTTCGGTGTTTTATTTGAATTTGGGAAAAAATGTGCATTTTTCAAAATTGCATTTAGGGCCCAAATAAATGTTCACCTTGTGCGGCTTGATTTTAGAAGCCCGTGAAAATTTATTTCGGAATTTTTGGAGTCCGTTTAGTATTTCTTTTTTTTCTTCCGAGCGGAATAATTAAAAAAAACGAACCGACTTCGGGCCGTACCCGAGCGGGACACCGCCCGGGGGCAGCCTTTAAATAGCGCCGCCCCGAGCCGCCCCAGCCCATCAGCCCCGCCTCGATCCACGCGCGCCGCCGGAGCCGCCGCCGCCGACGATCCCGCCGCCCGAGGTTCGTCGCGCCTCATTTTCTGTGCCGAAAAAAATAGGCGTTCGTCGTTTTTCTTTTTCTCGGATTAAATCCGCGATTTTTCTGATCGCGATTCCTGATCCGATTTTCGTTTTAGTTTCACTTTTCGCTCGTTTATCGGAATCAGGCGATTCAAGCGCCTAGGGATTTGTCTCGAAACCCTCTATCCGTTTAACCAACTTAAACAAGTTTTTGTTACTATAAAATTTTCCCTAGATCCAGATTAGTAGGACGAAGTTGTTTTCTTTCGTCGTTTGTTTTTCGTGCTTCGTTCGATTTGATTCTTTTTGCAGTGGTAGACTAGCAGATGTAGGGGATGTAGGTGGTACGGTCTACCCATCGTAAGGTGCTAGCGCTTCTGAAAGACTATGTCTCGGTCATCCATCTTCTCAAACACCATGTAGTGCGAGAAACCAAACGGAGGCGATGGAGTCTTGTGGGGAAAAGTGCGCAAACATCTGCAGAGTGTAGTAAACTAATCATGGTTAGCCGTGTCCCCGGTTATGGACATCTTGAGTGTCTAGTACTTGGATTTTCATGTGAATCTCAACATGTTACTCTAAATTAATGTTGTTGGGTTATGTTTAATGATGATGCTTAATTGGGATTGAGAATGCTGTCAACCATTCTCAATGTTTAACAACCACCATGATAGTAATTAAATTTTATTCCTTTGAAGTAGGGAAAAATTGGCTTTACGCAAAACTGTAACCATAGAGCTTTCCACCAGCCAAATATGCATATAGTATAGCTGTTTCATTCCATTACTCTCTATGTGTTACCTTGCCAGCATATTCCATGTGCTGACCCGTTTTCGGGCTGCAACGTTAATGTTGCAGACTTTTCAGACGACAATTAAGGAGTTTTTAGGTCGTGGTTCTATACTCAGTGATGCCGTTGGAGTTGATGGACTCACTTATCTTCCAAGCCTTTCGCTGTTATCGTTTTTAGATGGCCTTAAGCCATATTTATTGTAATAAGTTCTCTATGGAGACACTCGATGTAATAAGCGTGTGATTGCTACTCTGCTATAAATCCTCGGAGTACTGTGTGGTGTCAGCATTACTGATCCAGGGATGACACCGGAGCACAGAGATCAGACTGTTTGAGGTCTGGTCGCTACATTTGCTCCAGTCTTTTACTATTAAGCATTCCTCGCTATTAGAAAACCTGAATGCACTAAACTGCATTGTAGGATATCTTGGCCGTAATCTAACAATATTCATGGTACCTTTAGTCTCGATCCAATCAGGGACAACATTCATCAGGAGTCCCTGTTGAAGAACATCGTATAGTAACATACTTAGCAATGAAGTTTAGCTTAAAAAATAATGTATGCAAAAGATGCACTGAGGAGAAATAGTAGAAATCTTACCATCTTTCCTAAATATATGTGACCATAGTTCAGTACAAACACTATTGGTCACACGTTTTGAGTACTAACATTTCTAATTGCAGGAAAAAAATTTGTCTTGACAGCATCAAGATCCTCAAGCCATGAAACATAATGACTTGTCTCCTCGCAGTTTAGTTCAGCCCCGGGATAGTGGACGGTCCTGTCTACCAAGCGCCGGACATGTTTGCTTGATTGGAAATAAGCTGTCAATAAAAATTACATGTCAACTATCTTTAAATAAACAATGTCGAAGACATAAATATGGTTGAGAAACTCACATAAGAACTGGAGGCGTCTGCACATCGACCCAGATGTCTCTATTACCTTCAATATCATTTTCCAGATGAATATCAAAGGTGATAACCATATCAGGCTCAAATGCATAAGCCTTGCATAGTGCTTGCCAAGTTTTGCATTCAAAATAGGTGTATGTGTCTGCATTGTATAATTTGACGTTGAAGGTATAACCATGCACAGTCTTCAAGTAAACTTTTTTTACCTCCATAGTTTTGTTAGGACTGAAACCTATCTTATACAAGACAAAAAATTCTTGCATGGCAGGGGATACGCTAGTAGAATAGTGAAAAATTAAAATTAGAAGGTGAAGCAAATGAAGCATAAGTCATGCTTAATTACGGAAAAAGACTTGTCGTTGTGACTTACTGTATCCACTTCGAAGTTCTCATCCAGCTTGATGTTGAAGCGCCTATCATCAACTAGAAAATTTATGCCGCACAGGCCGCGCTGGTCTTCACAGTATTCGCACATAATAAAATCGTGTTCGTCGTCAGACGACATTCTATGTTCATAGGTGAAACATTAAACACTTATTAGTTCTAATAATTCAACTAATTCAATTAAGCACTTATGAAAAATATACCTAAATAAAGTAGCTAGTTCAATTAATTCAACTAACTAGTTCAACTAATTAATTCAACTAATTCAACTAAACTAGTTCTATTAATTTTCTTACTAAAAATAAGGTAGCTAGTTATATATAGTAAAATGTTCATTAGATGATCAAATCTCTATATAATAAAGTAGGTAGTTCTATATAGTAATATTTTAATTAGATCATCAAATCTCATATACCTAAATTTTCTTACTAAAAATAAACTAGTTCTATTAATTCAACTAATTCAACTAATTCAACTAAGAATTTACTAAAAATATAAGGTAACTAGTTCTATATAGTAAAATGTTAATTAGAT
>NC_041392.1:363668822-363682958 GCF_002162155.2 Triticum dicoccoides
AAAATAAATTAGTTCTATTAATTGAACTAGTTCAGCTAAGCATTTACTAAAAATAAACTAGTTATATTAATTCAACTAGTTCAAATAATCTCATATACCTAATTTTTCTTACTAAAAATAAACTAGTTCTATTAATTTTCTTACTAAAAATAAACTAGTTATATTAATTCAACTAATTCAAATCTCATATATATATATACCTAATTAATATTTAGCTAATTCATCTAACAATTGACATGAATATTTAACAACTTTTCTATCTAATTCATATAACATTAATTAACATTCTAACAATCTTATCTATGTAATTCATCTAACATTAATCTAAACAACAGAAAATAGAAAATAAGTAAAAAAATGTGTGTGCTTGTGTGTGTGTATGTGTGTGTACGAGCGTTGGGCGGCGGCCTACGGGCGGCGGCGCGAGACGGCGACGCGACGGGGACGCCCACGACAGGCGGCGGGGGCGACGGTGCGACCGAGATGGCGACGTAGTACAGGGCGGTGGCGGGGACGACGGCGCGCGGCGGGGACGGTAACGACGGGCAGCAGGGGCGACGACGCGCGGCGGGGGCGGCGAGGGCGGCGCGCGATGGGCGACGGCGCGGCGGCGGCAACGACGATATCGGGCGATTTCGTTGGACAGAAGATGGGCGGCGGATGAAAACTGAATTTTTTGTAAGTGCCATATATATAGGAGGGACCTTTAGTACCGGTTGGAGCCACCAACCGGTACTAAAGGCCAATTTTGGCCAGGTCAAGCGGCGGGAAGCGGACCCCTTTAGTACCGGTTTGTGCTTCAAACCGGTACTAAAGGCCCCCCTTTAGTACCGGTTCGAGCCACAAACCGGTACTAAAGGGGTTGCGCTGCCACCCGCGGTCCAGAATTTTAGTCCCACCTCGCCGAGCAAAGGTTAGCCGCACTGGTTTATAAACCCAGCCGCGGCTGCTCCTTCAAACTCCTCTATATAGCAGGCTTCTGGGCCTAACTATGGCGCGCTGCCCTGTGAGTCTACCGAACCTTCTGGGCCTGAATTTGCACACCCTAGGTCTGGCAGGCCCACTGGGCAGCGCCCCAACAATTTTTTTTATAGTTTTTTATTTTCTACATTATTTATTTTCTTCTATTTATTTTGAGCAATTTTTTACATAGTTTTTTTTCTTTTCCGCATTATTTATTTTTGAGTATTTTTCATATAGTTTTTATATTGTCCAGTGTGTACACGAAGTGCGTCCAGTTTTTGCCGTGACCCTCTCTACTCTTTCGCACATGCTATGCGGGTGAAATGATGATACCATGGCAAGTTTCAACATTTTCAGAGTTCATTTTGTAGTGATTTTCAATTTCACGGTCATTTAGCTCTCTAAACAAATCGATAAATGACTGAAAAACAGCAAATGATGTCAAAACGTGTTGGAAATTGATGACGTCGCTTTGAATGCTGCATACTGAACGCAAAAGAAGTCGGGATTTCAAATAAATTTAAAAAACATTGAAGTGCCCGTGCAACAGATGAGTTCTCATCTGAAACCCTGATACTCCGAAAGAGATTGTCCATTTTGTACACGAAGTGCGTCTAGTTTTTTCCGTGACCCTCTCTACTCTTTCACACATGCTATGCGGGTGAAATGATGATACCATGCCAAGTTTCAACATTTTCAGAGTTCATTTTGTAGTGATTTTCAATTTCACGGTCGGCTAGCTCTCTAAACAAATTGGTAAATGACTGAAAAACAGCAAATGATGTCAAAACGTATTGGAAATAGATGACTTCGCTTTGAATGCTGCATACTAAATGCAAAAAAATTCTGGATTTCAAGTAAATTTAAAAAACATTGAAGTTACTGTGTAACACATGAGTTCTCGTCCGAAACACTGATACTCTGAAAGAGACTGTCCAGTTTGTACACAAAGTGCATCTAGTTTTTGTCGTGACCCTCTCTACTCTTTCGCACATGCTATGCGGGTGAAATGATGATACCATGCCAACTTTCAACATTTCCAGAGTTCATTTTTTTAGTGATTTTCAACTTCACGGTCATTTAGCTCTATAAACAAATCGGTAAATGATTGAAAAACAACAAATGATGTCAGAACGTGTTGGAAATTGATGACATCGCTTTGAATGATGCATACTGAACGCCAAAAAATTCTGGATTTCAAATAAGTTTAGAAAACATTGAAGTGCCCGTGTAGCAGATGAGTTTTCGTATGAAATCCTGATACTCCGAAAGAGATTGTCTAGTTTGTAGACGAAGTGCGTCCAGTTTTTGCCGTGACCCTCTCTACTCTTTCGCACATGCTATGTGGGTGAAATGATGATACCATGCCAAGTTTCAACTTTTTCATAGTTCATTTTGTAGTGATTTTCAATTTCACGGTCATTTAGCTCTATAAACAAATCGGTAAATGACTGAACAACAGCAAATGATGTCAGAACGTGTTGGAAATGGATGACGTTGCTTCAAATGCTGCATACTGAACGCAAAAAATATCTGGAGTTCAAATAAGTTCAAAAAACATTGAAGGCCCATGTAGTAGATGAGTTCTCGTCCAAAACCCTGATACTCCGAAAGAGATTGTCCAGTTTGTACACGAAGTGCGTCCAGTTTTTGCCCTGACCCTCTCTACTCTTTCGCACATGCTATGCGGGTGAAATGATGATACCATGCCAAGTTTCAACATTTTCAGAGTTCATTTTGTAGTGATTTTCAATTTCACGGTCGGTTAGCTCTCTAAACAAATCGGTAAATGACTGAAAAATAGCAAATGATGTCAGAACGTGTTGGAAATTGATGACTTCGCTTTGAATGCTGCATACCGAATGCAAAAAAATCTGGATTTCAAATAAGTTTAAAAAACATTGAAGTGCCCGTGTAACAGATGAGTTCTTGTCCGAAACACTAATACTCTGAAAGAGATTGTCCAGTTTGTACACGAAGTGCATCTAGTTTTTTCCGTGACCCTCTCTACTCTTTCGCGCATGCTATGCGGGTGAAATGATGATACCATGCCAAGTCTCACCATTTTCAGAGTTCATTTTGTAGTGATTGTCAATTTCATGGTCATTTAGCTCTCTAAACAAATCGATAAATGACTGAAAAACAGCAAATGATGTCAGAACGTGTTGGAAATTGATGACGTCGCTTTGAATGCTGCATATTGAATGCAAAAGAAGTTGGGATTTCAAATAAGTTTAAAAAGCATTGAAGTGCCCGTGTAACAGATGAGTTCTCGTCCGAAACCCTGATACTCCGAAAGAGATTGTCCAGTGTGTACACGAAGTGCGTCCAGTTTTTGCCGTGACCCTCTCTACTCTTTCGCACATGCTATGCGGGTGAAATGATGATACCATGCCAAGTTTCAACATTTTCAGAGTTCATTTTTTAGTGATTTTCAATTTCACGGTCATTTAGCTCTCTAAACAAATCGGTAAATGACTGAAAAACAACAAATGATGTCAGAACGTGTTGGAAATTGATGACATCGCTTTGAATGCTGCATACTGAACGCAAAAAAATTCTGGATTTCAAATAAGTTTAAAAAACATTGAAGTGCCCGTGTAGCAGACGAGTTTTCGTCCAAAATCCTGATACTCCGAAAGAGATTGTCCAGTTTGTACACGAAGTGCGTCCAGTTTTTGTCGTGACCCTCTCTACTCTTTCGCACATGCTATGCGGGTGAAATGATGATACCATGCCAAGTTTCAACATTTTTAGAGTTCATTTTTTAGTGATTTTAAATTTCACGGTCATTTAGCTCTCTAAACAAATCGGTAAATGACTGAAAAACAACAAATGATGTCAGAACGTGCTGGAAATTGATGACATCGCTTTGAATGCTGCATACTGAATGCCAAAAAATTCTGGATTACAAATAAGTTTAAAAACCATTGAAGAGCCCGTGTAGCAGACGAGTTTTCGTCCGAAATCCTGATACTAGGAAAGAGATTGTCCAGTTTGTACACGAAGTGCGTCCAGTTTTTGCCGTGACCCTCTCTACTCTTTCGCACATGCTATCTGGGTGAAATGATGATACCATGCCAAGTTTCAACTTTTTCATAGTTCATTTTGTAGTGATTTTCAATTTCACGGTCATTTAGCTCTTTAAACAAATCGGTAAATGACTGAAAGACAGCAAATGATGTCAGAACGTGTTGGAAATTGATGATGTTGCTCCAAATGCTGCATACTGAACGCAAAAAAAATCTGGAGTTCAAATAAGTTTAAAAAACATTGAAGTGCCCATGTAACAGATGAGTTCTCGTCCGAAACCCTGATACTCCGAAAGAGATTGTCCAGTTTGTACACGAAGTGCGTCCAGTTTTTGCGCTGACCCTCTCTACTCTTTCGCACATGCTATGCGGGTGAAATGATGATACCATGCCAAGTTTCAACATTTTCAGAGTTCATTTTGTAGTGATTTTCAATTTCACGGTCGGTTAGCTCTCTAAACAAATCGGTAAATGACTGAAAAATAGCAAATGATGTCAGAACATGTTGGAAATTGATGACTTCGCTTTGAATGATGCATACTGAATGCAGAAAAAAATCTGGATTTCAAATAAGTTTAAAAAACATTGAAGTGCCCGTGTAACAGATGAGTTCTTGTCCGAAACACTAATACTCTGAAAGAGATTGTCCATTTTGTACACGAAGTGCGTCTAGTTTTTTCCGTGACCCTCTCTACTCTTTCACACATGCTATGCGGGTGAAATGATGATACCATGCCAAGTTTCAACATTTTCAGAGTTCATTTTGTAGTGATTTTCAATTTCACGGTCGGCTAGCTCTCTAAACAAATTGGTAAATGACTGAAAAACAGCAAATGATGTCAAAACGTATTGGAAATAGATGACTTCGCTTTGAATGCTGCATACTAAATGCAAAAAAATTCTGGATTTCAAATAAATTTAAAAAACATTGAAGTTACTGTATAACACATGAGTTCTCGTCCGAAACACTGATACTCTGAAAGAGACTGTCCAGTTTGTACACAAAGTGCATCTAGTTTTTGTCGTGACCCTCTCTACTCTTTCGCACATGCTATGCGGGTGAAATGATGATACCATGCCAAGTTTCAACATTTCCAGAGTTCATTTTTTTAGTGATTTTCAACTTCACGGTCATTTAGCTCTGTAAACAAATCGGTAAATGATTGAAAAACAACAAATGATGTCAGAACGTGTTGGAAATTGATGACATCGCTTTGAATGCTGCATACTGAATGCAAAAAAAATTCTGGATTACAAATAAGTTTAAAAAACATTGAAGTGCCTGTGTAGCAGACGAGTTTTCGTCCGAAATCCTGATACTAGGAAAGAGATTGTCCAGTTTGTACACGAAGTGCGTCCAGTTTTTGCCGTGACCCTCTCTACTCTTTCGTACATGCTATGCGGGTGAAATGATGATACCATGCCAAGTTTCAACTTTTTCATAGTTCATTTTGTAGTGATTTTCAATTTCACGGTCATTTAACTCTCTAAACAAATTGGTAAATGACTGAAAAACAGCAAATGATGTCAGAACATGTTGGAAATTGATGACGTCGCTTCGAATGCTGCATACTGAATGCAAAAAAAAATCTGGAGTTCAAATAAGTTTAAAAAACATTGAAGTGCCCATGTAATAGATGAGTTCTCGTCCGAAACCCTGATACTCCGAAAGAGATTGTCCAGTTTGTACACGAAGTGTGTCTAGTTTTTGCCCTGATCCTCTCTACTCTTTCGCACATGCTATGCGGGTGAAATGATGATACCATGCCAAGTTTCAACTTTTTCATAGTTCATTTTGTAGTGATTTTCAATTTCACGGTCGGTTAGCTCTCTAAACAAATTGGTAAATGACTGAAAACAACAAATGATGTCAGAACGTGTTGGAAATTGATGACTTCGCTTTGAATGCTGCATACTGAATGCAAAAAATTCTGGATTTCAAATAAGTTTAAAAAACATTGAAGTGCCCGTGTAGCAGACGAGTTTTCGTCCGAAATCCTGATACTAGGAAAGAGATTGTCCAGTTTGTACACGAAGTGCGTCCAGTTTTTGCCGTGACCCTCTCTACTCTTTCGCACATGCTATGCGGGTGAAATGATGATACCATGCCAAGTTTCAACTTTTTCATAGTTCATTTTGTAGTGATTTTCAATTTCACGGTCATTTAGCTCTCTAAACAAATTGGTAAATGACTGAAAAACAGCAAATGATGTGAGAACATGTTGGAAATTGATGACATCGCTTTGAATGCTACATATTGAACGCAAAAGAAGTTGGGATTTCAAATAAGTTTAAAAAGCATTGAAGTGCCCATGTAACAGATGAGTTCTCGTCCGAAACCCTAATACTCCGAAAGAGATTGTCCAGTTTGTACACGAAGTGCGTCCAGTTTTTGCCATGACACTCTCTACTCTTTCGCACATGCTATGTGGGTGAAATGATGATACCATGCCAAGTTTCACCATTTTCAGAGTTCTTTTTGTAGTGATTTTCAATTTCATGGGCATTTAGCTCTCTAAACAAATCGATAAATGACTGAAAAACAGCAAATGATGTCAGAACGTGTTGGAAATTGATGACGTCGCTTTGAATGCTGCATATTGAACGCAAAAGAAGTTGGGATTTCAAATAAGTTTAAAAAGCATTGAAGTGCCCGTGTAACAGATGAGTTCTCGTCCGAAACCCTGATACTCCGAAAGAGATTGTCCAGTGTGTACACGAAGTGCGTCCAGTTTTTGCCGTGACCCTCTCTACTCTTTCGCACATGCTATGCGGGTGAAATAATGATACCATGCCAAGTCTCACCATTTTCAGAGTTCATTTTGTAGTGATTTTCAATTTCATGGTCATTTAGCTCTCTAAACAAATCGGTAAATGACTGAAAAAATGATGTCAGGACGTGTTGGAAATTGATGACATCACTTTGAATGCTGCATACTAAACGCAAAAAAATTCTAGATTTCAAATAAGTTTAAAAAACATTGAAGTGCCCGCGTAGCAGACGAGTTTTCGTCGAAAATCCTGATACTCCGAAAGAGATTGCCCAGTTTGTACACGAAGTGCGTCCAGTTTTTGCCCTGACCCTCTCTACTCTTTCGCACATGCTATGCGGGTGAAATGATGATACCATGCCAAGTTTCAACATTTTCAGAGTTCATTTTGTAGTGATTTTCAATTTCACGGTCGGTTAGCTCTCTAAACAAATCGGTAAATGACTGAAAAATAGCAAATGATGTCAGAACGTGTTGGAAATTGATGACTTCGCTTTGAATGCTGCATACTGAATGCAAAAAAAAATCTGGATTTCAAATAAGTTTAAAAAACATTGCAGTGCCCGTGTAACAGATGAGTTCTTGTCCGAAACACTAATACTCTGAAAGAGATTGTCCAGTTTGTACACGAAGTGCATCTAGTTTTTGCCGTGACCCTCTCTACTCTTTCGCACATGCTATGCGGGTGAAATGATGATACCATGCCAAGTCTCACCATTTTTAGAGTTCATTTTGTAGTGATTTTCAATTTCATGGTCATTTAGCTCTCTAAACAAATCGATAAATGACTGAAAAACAGCAAATGACGCCAGAACGTGTTGGAAATTGATGACGTCGCTTTGAATGCTACATATTGAATGCAAAAGAAGTTGGGATTTCAAATAATTTTAAAAAGCATTGAAGTGCCCGTGTAACAGATGAGTTCTCGTCCGAAACCCTGATACTCCGAAAGAGATTGTCCAGTGTGTACACGAAGTGCGTCCAGTTTTTGCCGTGACCCTCTCTACTCTTTCGCACATGCTATGCGGGTGAAATGATGATACCATGCCAAGTTTCAACATTTTCAGAGTTCATTTTTTAGTGATTTTCAATTTCACGGTCATTTATCTATCTAAACAAATCGGTAAATGACTGAAAAACAACAAATGATGTCAGAACGTGTTGGAAATTGATGACATCGCTTTGAATGCTGCATACTGAACGCAAAAAAATTCTGGATTTCAAATAAGTTTAAAAAACATTGAAGTGCCCGTGTAGCAGACGAGTTTTCGTCCAAAATCCTGATACTTTTCATTGCTTGCATAGTTGAATTATCGGTTGCATCGTCGTGTCGAGTTGCTGGTCTTAGTGTCTAGTTCCTTTAGAGTTTCGAGTTCTGTTCACATTAGTCACGCAGCCGCTGCATCATTATCCCATCCGTTGTCCACCATCCAATCCACCAATTTCCACCACGTGCTACGCACTGTTTATTGTCATAATCATAGTTGAGGTCACTCACATCTTCGCCTGATCGAATCTGCATCTTATTTAGTTTGTCTTGGAAAGAGGGAGAAAAAGAAGATAAAGAAAAAAAAGAGAGAAAAAAGGAAAGAAAAAAAAGAAAAAGAGGGAGAAGAAAAAGAAAAAAAAAAGCGTGAGAAAAAAAAGAGAGAAGAAAAAAATTGGATCTATCTAGAATCAATCTCGTACCTGAATTCGGATTGGAATCTGTTTTGCGCACTGTTCAGTAAAACAGGTGTATCTTCCTCATACGAAGTTCGTTTTGGCTCCGTGAGTACTCAAATTGAAGATACCGACGAGCCGCATCTAAATAGTTGCAGTAGCTAGTTCAATATTTGACACCTCAAAATCAGCTTCTAAATAGGTCTTTTTGCCCTCCGAAGTTCGTGTACACAGCTTGTTCCAATTTTTCAGGCCAGTTTTAGAATTCTTTGACTCCTCATATCAACTCGGAATTGAGTGATTCTTTTTGCATTGGAAAGCTTGAGTTAGTAGCATTCTTTGAAAGAATTTATCAGAAAATTGTCTCAAACTTTTCAAGAGGAAAGTTGGAGAGAGAGTTGTTGTATATCCTGCTTGGCAGTTGTTTTTCATCATTATCTTCACTGCCGTTGTGATCTTCACTTATATCTTGCTGTCAAGAGCTACTTAGTATCCTTCATTGATGCTAGTTGTGCTACGCCGTGACCTTATTAGTGTTCTAGGCTCGCGTCTCTAGTCCGGTCTAGCCTAGGACCAGCACAGTACCGTCGTTGAGCGTTTATTCAACATTGCATCTTTGAATTGATTATTGCTAATCTTTTGCTACCATATATAGCCAACCCAGCTCCACATATTTCTACACCGTGTATATGTATGCTCCCCTAGCAATCGCTTTACTCAATATTCGGAGTTACTTGACACCGCTGGTTGCCGATCACCGCCTGCTGCATGGTAAGAACTTGTAAGACATTGATATTTGCTTTACTGTGAGCGTTTTACCACCACATCCTAGTAGTTATAGGAACATTATTTTTGGGTTTTGTTTCTTGTTCTACTAATCATGACAGGATCCAGAGTCAATTCATGGGCTTTGCCGATCGCGGGAGACGTGCCACCACCTTTGCAAATACCACAACCGTCACGAGAGGTGCACAAACATCCAAATGCACATGATCAGGTTAATGTATCTATACCACCATTTAATGGCCGTTTTAAACCTGCTTTATATATTGAATGGGAGTTCGACATAAAAAATATATTTGCTTCCCATAATTTCAATGAACATAAAAAGGTTAAGGTTGCGGTTGGTTCTTTCACTGGTTATGCTTTGGTTTGATGGAGTGAATATTGTCGGTTACACCCTGATTATATACCTACTACTTGGGATGATTTGAAACTTGCCATGCGACATACTTTCGTCCCTGCTTATTATACTCGTGACATGATTAAGAAGTTGCAACACTTAAAACAAGGTAGTGAAACTGTAACAAAATATTATGATGATTTACAAACTACCTTGTTGCATTCCTCTTTAGAAGAAAGTGAAGATGATTTTATGGATAGATTTTGGGGAGGATTAAACCGTGATATTCAAGAGATACTAATTCATGAAGAGTGTTATCCTATGGACCATTTGTTTCATCTTGCTTGCAAGGCTGAACAGGAAATAAAACGACGTGTTGGCCACGAGGAGAACAAGCGCACGGTGCACATTCCAAGAGTTGATATGATTGTTCCTTCAACTACTAGGCATACTATGACAACCACATCCGTTGTTGTCAGGACTACATCACCTCCACCATGTGACACATCGCCCCCGAGAGTGGCTACATCATCTGAGTTGATCATAAGAGGTAATGACAAAGGTACTGATCTTCCATCTCTACATGAGAATGATGAATGCCTTGTCAATTTGAATGCACCATCTGATGAGCTACCCACTACTTTGATCACACCACCTATTTTAGAGGACTACGTTGATAATTTGACTTTGCCATGTGATCAAACAACTGAAATACCAACAATTTTGAGTGCACCCATTGAATTAACTATTGATGCAAAAGAATCAATGTTTAATCATTTTGATATGACCTCTAATCTTGGTGATGATTCTGTGTTGAATGACTTATTGCATGTTTGCGTGTTTAAGCATGTTGTAGCATGTAAATTTGATGCAAGTAAGGTTTATTCACCAATGTTGGGATGGTTTAATGATGAACATTGTCAATCTTTTGAAATGAATAAGAGCTTCACTTATATGTGCAAACTGAGTTGCAATATTTTCATGCCTTCTACTTCTTGTGCTAATTTTTTGGCTTTAGATTTTATGAACTATGCAAGTTACTCATCTATTCATGTGTCATATATGCAAAAATCAAGGGAAGTAAAAATGGATGACATATACATATACAACATGTACACCTTGTCTCTTTTGTTAGCCACATTTCATATTAAGCAACGCCGAGGACGGCTTTATTTTCAAGAAGGGGAGGATGATGAGGACATGACTACCTTGGATATGACCAAAAATATTGCATATATGCATATTTGTCACGTGATTTCTAGTGCAAACTATTCAATAATCTATTTATGTTATCCAGAACAAAAATACTTCACACACTTTTGTGTTTTGTCTAATTGCAGGTGTATGGGACATTTTTACAATCCACATATGAAGATAAGGAAGAAAGAGATCTTTATTTGCTGTCCAAAAAGTTCTCTCACGTCACTTTTGGCCCAAGAGAAGATAGAGTCCAAGTCTCTCACGTTCTGGATTCAGATTCGGACTGCACAGACACACCTGACTCAAAACGCACACAAGTTTTTCATACGGACTCCGAATTGGGTGATTCTTTTTTTGTTGGAAACTAGATTTCGTGCACTTTCCAACCCAATTGGAATCACCTTCAAATTCGTCCGGAGCGTTGAGTTGTGGACGAAACAATCTGATGCTGCAGCAGAATCCGAGTCAAACTACAAGTCCAAAGGTGTTACATCACCTCCACTTGGGCCCATTGGCCTTGTACGACCTAGATTTAGTTTTAGGCTGCCTTGGGACGTCCTCCCACCTCCTTGGCCGCCACCCCTTGCTCCTATATAAGTAGATCCATCTAGTAGCTTTTCCTTGGGATTTGTTTAGTTAAAAGTTAGCCATTGCAAGTTCGTGTACTTCGTTTGTGTCCAACGACCAGACAAAGACCGCTTACGGATCCCCACCATTATCAATACCTCATATATATTTGCAATATTCAGATTGCTTTATCATATTCTTGCTCGTTCTTCGATTGCTTGCAGGAATAGACCTTCGTGGTCAGGCTGACCGTGCTTCCGGCATCGTCAGTAACCTCAGGAGATTGGTTTAGCGATTGCTAAGGCGCAACATCGTGCACGTTTGTAGTCGGATCGTCAAAGTCGTCTCCACCAAATCGATAGTTATCATCTCATCGAAAGATCGGGACACCCCGCCTCTATCAGTACACGAAGTGCGTCCAGTTTTTGCCGTGACCCTCTCTACTCTTTCGCACATGCTATCTGGGTGAAATGATGATACCATGCCAAGTTTCAACTTTTTCATAGTTCATTTTGTAGTGATTTTCAATTTCACGGTCATTTAGCTCTTTAAACAAATCGGTAAATGACTGAAAAACAGCAAATGATGTCAGAACGTGTTCAAAATTGATGATGTCGCTCCAAATGCTGCATACTGAACGCAAAAAAATCTGGAGTTCAAATAAGTTTAAAAAACATTGAAGTGCCCATGTAACAGATGAGTTCTCGTCCGAAACCCTGATACTCCGAAAGAGATTGTCCAGTTTGTACACGAAGTGCGTCCAGTTTTTGCCCTGACCCTCTCTACTCTTTCGCACATGCTATGCGGGTGAAATGATGATACCATGCCAAGTTTCAACATTTTCAGAGTTCATTTTGTAGTGATTTTCAATTTCACGGTCGGTTAGCTCTCTAAACAAATCGGTAAATGACTGAAAAATAGAAAATGATGTCAGAACATGTTGGAAATTGATGACTTCGCTTTGAATAATGCATACTGAATGCAAAAAAAAATCTGGATTTCAAATAAGTTTAAAAAACATTGAAGTGCCCGTGTAACAGATGAGTTCTTGTCCGAAACACTAATACTCTGAAAAAGATTGTCCAGTTTGTACACGAAGTGCATCTAGTTTTTGCCGTGACCCTCTCTACTCTTTCACACATGCTATGCGGGTGAAATGATGATACCATGCCAAGTTTCACCATTTTCAGAGTTCATTTTGTAGTGATTTTCAATTTCATGGTCATTTAGCTCTATAAACAAATCGATAAATGACTGAAAAACAGCAAATGATGTCAAAACGTGTTGGAAATTGATGACGTCGCTTTGAATGTTGCATATTGAACGCAAAAGAAGTTGGGATTTCAAATAAGTTTAAAAAGCATTGAAGTGCCCTTGTAACAGATGAGTTCTCGTCCGAAACCCTGAGACTCCGAAAGAGATTGTCCAGTGTGTACACGAAGTGCGTCCAGTTTTTGCCGTGACCCTCTCTACTCTTTCGCACATGCTATGCGGGTGAAATGATGATACCATGCCAAGTTTCAACATTTTTAGAGTTCATTTTTTAGTGATTTTCAATTTCACGGTCATTTAGCTCTCTAAACAAATCGGTAAATGACTGAAAAACAACAAATGATGTCTGA
Source organism: Triticum dicoccoides (assembly GCF_002162155.2). NCBI lineage: Eukaryota > Viridiplantae > Streptophyta > Magnoliopsida > Poales > Poaceae > Triticum > Triticum dicoccoides. The sequence continues at coordinate 363,681,763 of NC_041392.1, forward strand.
ACATGTTGGAAATTGATGACATCGCTTTGAATGCTGCATACTGAACGCAAAAAAATTCTAGATTTCAAATAAGTTTAAAAAACATTGAAGTGCCCGTGTAACAGACGAGTTTTCATCCAAAATCCTGATACTCCGAAAGAGATTGTCCAGTTTGTACACGAAGTGCGTCCAGTTTTTGCCGTGACCCTCTCTACTCTTTCGCACATGCTATGCGGGTGAAATGACGATACCATGCCAAGTTTCAAGATTTTTAGAGTTCATTTTTTAGTGATTTTCAATTTCACGGTCATTTAGCTCTCTAAACAAATCGGTAAATGACTGAAAAACAACAAATGATGTCAGAACGTGTTGGAAATTGATGACATCGCTTTGAATGCTGCATACTGAATGCAAAAAAATTCTGGATTACAAATAAGTTTAAAAAACATTGAAGTGCCCATGTAGCAGACGAGTTTTTGTCCGAAATCCTGATACTAGGAAAGAGATTGTCCAGTTTGTACACGAAGTGCGTCCAGTTTTTGCCGTGACCCTCTCTACTCTTTCGCACATGCTATGCGGGTGAACTGATGATACCATGCCAAGTTTCAACTTTTTGATAGTTCATTTTGTAGTGATTTTCAATTTCACGGTCATTTAGCTCTCTAAACTAATTGGTAAATGACTGAAAAACAGCAAATGATGTGAGAACATGTTGGAAATTGATGACGTCGCTTCGAATGCTGCATACTGAACGCAAAAAAATCTGGAGTTCAAATAAATTTGAAAAACATTGAAGTGCCTATGTAACAGATGAGTTCTCGTCCGAAACCCTGAGACTCCGAAAGAGATTGTCCAGTGTGTACACGAAGTGCGTCCAGTTTTTGCCGTGACCCTCTCTACTCTTTCGCACATGCTATGCGGGTGAAATGATGATACCATGCCAAGTTTCAACATTTTTAGAGTTCATTTTTTAGTGATTTTCAATTTCACGGTCATTTAGCTCTCTAAACAAATCGGTAAATGACTGAAAAACAACAAATGATGTCTGAACATGTTGGAAATTGATGACATCGCTTTGAATGCTGCATACTGAACGCAAAAAAATTCTAGATTTCAAATAAGTTTAAAAAACATTGAAGTGCCCGTGTAACAGACGAGTTTTCGTCCAAAATCCTGATACTCCGAAAGAGATTGTCCAGTTTGTACACGAAGTGCGT
>NC_041392.1:363683217-363684687 GCF_002162155.2 Triticum dicoccoides
TTCACGGTCATTTAGCTCTCTAAACTAATTGGTAAATGACTGAAAAACAGCAAATGATGTGAGAACATGTTGGAAATTGATGACGTCGCTTCGAATGCTGCATACTGAACGCAAAAAAATCTGGAGTTCAAATAAATTTGAAAAACATTGAAGTGCCTATGTAACAGATGAGTTCTCGTCCGAAACCCTGATACTCCGAAAGAGATTGTCCAGTTTGTACACGAAGTGCGTCTAGTTTTTGCCCTGACCCTCTCTACTCTTTCGCACATGCTATGCGGGTGAAATGATGATACCATGCCAAGTTTCAACATTTTCAGAGTTCATTTTGTAGTGATTTTGAATTTCTCGGTCGGTTAGCTCTCTAAACAAATCGGTAAATGACTGAAAAACAACAAATGATGTCAGAACGTGTTGGAAATTGATGACTTCGCTTTGAATGCAGCATACTGAATGCAAAAAAAAATCTAGATTTCAAATAAGTTTAAAAAACATTGAAGTGCCCGTGTAGCAGACGAGTTTTCGTCTGAAATCCTGATACTAGGAAAGAGATTGTCCAGTTTGTACACGAAGTGCGTCCAGTTTTTGCTGTGACCCTCTCTACTCTTTCGCACATGCTATGCGGCTGAAATGATGATACCATGCCAAGTTTCAACTTTTTCATAGTTCATTTTGTAGTGATTTTCAATTTCACGGTCATTTAGCTCTCTAAACAAATTGGTAAATGACAGAAAAACAGCAAATGATGTGAGAACGTGTTGGAAATTGATGACATCGCTTTGAATGCTACATATTGAACGCAAAAGAAGTTGGGATTTCAAATAAGTTTAAAAAGCATTGAAGTGCCCGTGTAACAGATGAGTTCTCGTCCGAAACCCTGATACTCCGAAAGAGATTGTCCAGTTTGTACACGAAGTGCATCCAGTTTTTGGCATGACACTCTCTACTCTTTTGCACATGCTATGCGGGAGAAATGATGATACCATGCCAAGTTTCAACATTTTCAGAGTTCATTTTTAGTGATTTTCAATTTCACGGTCATTTAGCTCTCTAAACAAATCGGTAAATGACTGAAAAACAACAAATGATGTCTGAACGTGTTGGAAATTGATGACTTCGCTTTGAATGCTGCATACAGAATGCAAAAAAAATCTGGATTTCAAATAAGTTTAAAAAACATTGAAGTGCCCGTGTAGCAGATGAGTTTTCATACGAAATCCTGATACTCCGAAAGAGATTGTCCAGTTTGTAAACGAAGTGCGTCCAGTTTTTGCCGTGACCCTCTCTACTCTTTCGAACATGCTATGTGGGTGAAATGATGATACCATGCCAAGTTTCAACTTTTTCATAGTTCATTTTGTAGTGATTTTCAATTTCACGGTCATTTATCTATCTAAACAAATAAGTAAATGACTGAAAAATAGCAAATGATGTCAGAACATGTTGGAAATTGATGACGTCGCTTCAAATGCT
>NC_041392.1:363684880-363686070 GCF_002162155.2 Triticum dicoccoides
GTGACCCTCTCTACTCTTTCGCACATGCTATGCGGGTGAAATGATGATACCATGCCAAGTTTCAACATTTTCAGAGTTCATTTTTTAGTGATTTTCAATTTCACGGTCATTTAGCTCTCTAAACAAATCGGTAAATGACTGAAAAACAACAAATGATGTCTGAACGTGTTGGAAATTGATGACTTCGCTTTGAATGCTGCATACAGAATGCAAAAAAAATCTGGATTTCAAATAAGTTTAAAAAACATTGAAGTGCCCGTGTAGCAGATGAGTTTTCATACGAAATCCTGATACTCCGAAAGAGATTGTCCAGTTTGTAAACGAAGTGCGTCCAGTTTTTGCCGTGACCCTCTCTACTCTTTCGAACATGCTATGTGGGTGAAATGATGATACCATGCCAAGTTTCAACTTTTTCATAGTTCATTTTGTAGTGATTTTCAATTTCACGGTCATTTATCTATCTAAACAAATAAGTAAATGACTGAAAAATAGCAAATGATGTCAGAACATGTTGGAAATTGATGACGTCGCTTCAAATGCTGCATACTGAATGCAAAAAAATCTGGATTTCAAATAAGTTTAAAAAACATTGAAGTGCCCATGTAACAGATGAGTTCTCGTCCGAAACCCTGATACTCCGAAAGAGATTGTCCAGTTTGTACACGAAGTTCGTCCAGTTTTTGCCCTGACGCTCTCTACTCTTTCGCACATGCTATGCGGGTGAAATGATGATACCATGCCAAGTTTCAACATTTTCAGAGCACATTTTGTAGTGATTTTCAATTTCACGGTCGGTTAGCTCTCTAAACAAATCGGTAAATGACTGAAAAATAGCAAATGATGTCAGAACGTGTTGGAAATTGATGACTTTGCTTTGAATGCTGCATACTGAATGCAAAAAAAATCTGGATTTCAAATAAGTTTAAAAAACATTGAAGTGCCCGTGTAACAGATGAGTTCTTGTCCGAAACACTAATACTCTGAAAGAGATTGTCCAGTTTGTACACGAAGTGCATCTAGTTTTTGCCGTGACCCTCTCTACTCTTTTGCACATGCTATGCGGGTGAAATAATGATACCATGCCAAGTTTCATCATTTTCAGAGTTCATTTTGTAGTGATTTTCAATTTCATGGTCATTTAGCTATCTAAACAAATCGATAAATGACTGAAAAACAGCAAATGATGTCAG
>NC_041392.1:363687088-363687548 GCF_002162155.2 Triticum dicoccoides
TTTTTAGTGATTTTCAATTTCACGGTCATTTAGCTCTCTAAACAAATCGGTAAATGACTGAAAAACAACAAATGATGTCTGAACGTGTTGGAAATTGATGACTTCGCTTTGAATGCTGCATACAGAATGCAAAAAAAATCTGGATTTCAAATAAGTTTAAAAAACATTGAAGTGCCCGTGTAGCAGATGAGTTTTCATACGAAATCCTGATACTCCGAAAGAGATTGTCCAGTTTGTAAACGAAGTGCGTCCAGTTTTTGCCGTGACCCTCTCTACTCTTTCGAACATGCTATGTGGGTGAAATGATGATACCATGCCAAGTTTCAACTTTTTCATAGTTCATTTTGTAGTGATTTTCAATTTCACGGTCATTTATCTATCTAAACAAATAAGTAAATGACTGAAAAATAGCAAATGATGTCAGAACATGTTGGAAATTGATGACGTCGCTTCAAATGCT
>NC_041392.1:363687693-363690905 GCF_002162155.2 Triticum dicoccoides
GTCGGTTAGCTCTCTAAACAAATCGGTAAATGACTGAAAAATAGCAAATGATGTCAGAACGTGTTGGAAATTGATGACTTTGCTTTGAATGCTGCATACTGAATGCAAAAAAAATCTGGATTTCAAATAAGTTTAAAAAACATTGAAGTGCCCGTGTAACAGATGAGTTCTTGTCCGAAACACTAATACTCTGAAAGAGATTGTCCAGTTTGTACACGAAGTGCATCTAGTTTTTGCCGTGACCCTCTCTACTCTTTTGCACATGCTATGCGGGTGAAATAATGATACCATGCCAAGTTTCATCATTTTCAGAGTTCATTTTGTAGTGATTTTCAATTTCATGGTCATTTAGCTATCTAAACAAATCGATAAATGACTGAAAAATAGCAAATGATGTCCGAACGTGTTGGAAATTGATGAGGTCGCTTTGAATGCTGCATATTGAACGCAAAAGAAGTTGGGATTTCAAATAAGTTTAAAAAGCATTGAAGTGCCCATGTAACAGATGAGTTCTCGTCCGAAACCCTGATACTCCGAAAGAGATTGTCCAGTGTGTACACGAAGTGCGTCCAGTTTTTGCCGTGACCCTCTCTACTCTTTCGCACATGCTATGCGGGTGAAATGATGATACCATGCCAAGTTTCAACATTTTCAGAGTTCATTTTTTAGTGATTTTCAATTTCACGGTCATTTAGCTCTCTAACAAATCGGTAAATGACTGAAAAACAACAAATGATGTCAGAACGTGTTGGAAATTGATGACATCGCTTCGAATGCTGCATACTGAACGCAAAAAAATTCTGCATTTCAAATAAGTTTAAAAAACATTGAAGTGCCCGTGTAGCAGACGAGTTTTCATCCAAAATCCTGATACTCCTAAAGAAATTGTCCAGTTTGTACACGAAGTGCGTCCAGTTTTTGCCGTGACCCTCTCTACTCTTTTGCACATGCTATGCGGGTGAAATGATGATACCATGCCAAGTTTCAACATTTTCAGAGTTCATTTTTTAGTGATTTTCAATTTCACGGTCATTTAGCTCTCTAAACAAATCGGTAAATGACTGAAAAACAACAAATGATGTCAGAACATGTTGGAAATTGATGACATCGCTTTGAATGCTGCATACTGAATGCAAAAAAATTCTGGATTACAAATAAGTTTAAAAAACATTGAAGTGCTCGTGTAGCAGACGAGTTTTCGTCCGAAATCCTGATAGAAAGAGATAGTCCAGTTTGTACACGAAGTGCGTCCAGTTTTTGTCGTGACCCTCTCTACTCTTTCGCACATGCTACGTGGGTGAAATGATGATACCATGCCAAGTTTCAACTTTTTCATAGTTCATTTTGTAGTGATTTTCAATTTCACGGTCATTTAGCTCTCTAAACAAATTGGTAAATGACTGAAAAACAGCAAATGATGTCAGAACGTGTTGGAAATTGATGACATCGCTTCAAATGCTGCATACTGAATGCAAAACAATCTAGAGTTCAAATAAGTTTAAAAAACATTGAAGTGCCCATGTAATAGATGAGTTCTCGTCCGAAACCCTGATACTTCGAAAGAGATTGTCCAGTTTGTACACGCAATGCGTCCAGTTTTTGCCCTGACCCTCTCTACTCTTTCACACATGCTATGCGGGTGAAATGATGATACCATGCCAAGTTTCACCATTTTCAGAGTTCATTTTGTAGTGATTTTCAATTTCATGGTCACTTAGCTCTCTAAACAAATCGATAAATGACTGAAAAACAGCAAATGATGTCAGAACGTGTTGGAAATTGATGACGTCGCTTTGAATGCTGCATATTGAACGCAAAAGAAGTTGGGATTTCAAATAAGTTTAAAAAGCATTGAAGTGCCCGTGTAACAGATGAGTTCTCGTCCGAAACTCTGATACTCCGAAAGAGATTGTCAGTGTGTACACGAAGTGTGTCCAGTTTTTGCCGTGACCCTCTCTACTCTTTCGCATATGCTATGCGGGTGAAATGATGATACCATGCCAAGTTTCAACATTTTCAGAGTTCATTTTTTAGTGATTTTCAATTTCACGGTCATTTAGCTCTCTAAACAAATCGGTGAATGACTGAAAAACAACAAATGATGTCAGAACGTGTTGGAAATTGATGACAATGCTTTGAATGCTGCATACTGAACGTAAAAAAATTCTGGATTTCAAATAAGTTTAATAAACATTGAAGTGCCCGTGTAGCAGACGAGTTTTTGTCCAAAATCCTGATACTCCGAAAGAGATTGTCCAGTTTGTATACGAAGTGCGTCCAGTTTTTTCCGTGACCCTCTCTACTCTTTCGCACATGCTATGCGGGTGAAAGGATGATACCATGCCAAGTTTCAACGTTTTCAGAGTTCATTTTGTAGTGATTTTCAATTTCACGGTTGGTTAGCTCTCTAAACAAATCGGTAAATGACTGAAAAATAGCAAATGATGACAGAACGTGTTGGAAATTGATGACTTTGCTTTGAGTGCTGCATACTGAATGCAAAAAATTCTGGATTACAAATAAGTTTAAAAAACATTGAAGTGCCCGTGTAGCAGACGAGTTTTCGTCCGAAATCCTGATAGAAAGAGATTGTCCAGTTTATACATGAAGTGCGTCCAGTTTTCGCCGTGACCCTCTCTACTCTTTCGCACATGCTATGTGGGTGAAATGATGATACCATGCCAAGTTTCAACTTTTTCATAGTTCATTTTGTAGTGATTTTCAATTTCACGGTCATTTAGCTCTCTAAACAAATCGGTAAATGACTGAAAAACAGCTAATGATGTCAGAACGTGTTGGAAATTGATGACGTCGCTTCAAATGCTGCATACTGAACGCAAAAAATCTGGAGTTCAAATAAGTTTAAAAAACATTGAAGTGCCCATGTAACAGATGAGTTCTCGTCCGAAACCCTGATACTCCGAAAGAGATTGTCCAGTTTGTACACGAAGTGCGTCCAGTTTTTGCCCTGACCCTCTCTACTCTTTCGCACATGCTATGCGGGTGAAATGATGATACCATGCCAAGTTTCAACATTTTCAGAGTTCATTTTGTAGTGATTTTCAATTTCACGGTCGGTTAGCTCTCTAAACAAATCGGTAAATAACTGAAAAAAGCAAATGATGTCAGAACATGTCGGAAATTGATGACTTCGCTTTGAATGCTGCATACTAAATGCAAAAAAAATCTGGATTTCAAATAAGTTTAAAAAA
>NC_041392.1:363691082-363696610 GCF_002162155.2 Triticum dicoccoides
AAACCCTGATACTCCGAAAGAGATTGTCCAGTTTGTACACCAAGTGCGTCCAGTTTTTGCCGTGACCCTCTCTACTCTTTCGCACATGCTATGCGGGTGAAATGATGATACCATGCCAAGTTTCAACATTTTCAGAGTTCATTTTGTAGTGATTTTCAATTTCACGGTCGGTTAGCTCTCTAAACAAATCGGTAAATGACTGAAAAATAGCAAATGATGTCAGAACGTGTCGGAAATTGATGACTTCGCTTTGAATGCTGCATACTGAATGCAAAAAAAATCTGGATTTCTAATAAGTTTAAAAAACCTTGAAGTGCCCATGTAACAGATGAGTTCATGTCCGAAACACTAATACTCTGAAAGAGATTGTCCAGTTTGTACACGAAGTGCATCTAGTTTTTGCCGTGACCCTCTCTACTCTTTCGCACATGCTATGCGGGTGAAATGATGATACCATGCCAAGTTTCACCATTTTCAGAGTACATTCGTAGTGATTTTCAATTTCACGGTCATTTAGCTCTCTAAACAAATCGGTAAATGACTGAAAAACAGCAAATGATGTCAGAACGTGTTGGAAATTGATGTCGTCGCTTTGAATGCTGCATATTGAACGCAAAAGAAGTTGAGATTTCAAATAAGTTTAAAAAGCATTGAAGTGCCCATGTAACAGATGAGTTCTCGTCCGAAACCCTGATACTCCGAAAGAGATTGTCCAGTGTGTACACGAAGTGCGTCCAGTTTTTGTCGTGACCCTCTCTACTATTTCGCACATGCTATGAGGGTGAGATGATGATACCATGCCAAGTTTCAACATTTTCAGAGTTCATTTTTTAGTGATTTCAATTTCACGGTCATTTAGCTCTCTAAACAAATCGGTAAATGACTGAAAAACAACAAATGATGTCAGAACGTGATGGAAATTGATGACATCGCTTTGAATGTTGCATACTGAACGCAAAAAAATTCTGGATTTCAAATAAGTTTAAAAAACATTGAAGTGCCCGTGTAGCAGACGAGTTTTCGTCCAAAATCCTGATACTCCGAAAGAGATTGTCCAGTGTGTACATGAAGTGCGTCCAGTTTTTGCCATGACCCTCTCTACTCTTTCGCACATGCTATGCGGGTGAAATGATGATACCATGCCAAGTTTCAACATTTTCAGAGTTCATTTTTTAGTGATTTTCAATTTCACGGTCATTTAGCTCTCTAAACAAATCGGTAAATGACTGAAAAACAACAAATGATGTCAGAACGTGTTGGAAATTGATGACATCGCTTTGAATGCTGCATACTGAACGCAAAAAAAATTCTGGATTTCAAATAATTTTAAAAAGCATTGAAGTGCCCGTGTAACAGATGAGTTCTCGTGCGAAACCCTGATACTCTGAAAGAGATTGTCCAGTGTGAACACGAAGTGCGTCCAGTTTTTGCCGTGACCCTCTCTACTCTTTCGCACATGCTATGCGGGTGAAATGATGATACCATGCCAAGTTTCAACATTTTCAGAGTTCATTTTTTAGTGATTCTCAATTTCACGGTCATTTAGCTCTCTAAACAAATCGGTAAATGACTGAAAAACAACAAATGATGTCAGAACGTGTTGGAAATTGATGACATCGCTTTGAATGTTGCATACTGAATGCAAAAAAATTCTGGATTACAAATAAGTTTAAAAAACATTGAAGTGCGCGTGTAGCAGACGAGTTTTCGTCCGAAATCCTGATACTAGGAAAGAGATTGTCCAGTTTGTACACGAAGTGCGTCCAGTTTTTCCCGTGACCCTCTCTACTCTTTTGCACATGCTATGTGGGTGAAATGATGATACCATGCCAAGTTTCAACTTTTTCATAGTTCATTTTGTAGTGATTTTAAATTTCACGGTCATTTAGCTCTCTAAACAAATCGGTAAATGACTGAAAAACAGCAAATGATGTCAGAACGTGTTGGAAATTGATGACGTCGCTTCAAATGCTGCATACTAAACGCAAAAAAATCTGGAGTTCAAATAAGTTTAAAAAACATTGAAGTGCCCATGTAACAGATGAGTTCTCGTCCGAAACCGTGATACTCCGAAAGAGATTCTCCAGTTTGTACACGAAGTGCGTCCAGTTTTTGCCCTGACCCTCTCTACTCTTTCGCACATGCTATGCGGGTGAAATGATGATACCATGCCAAGTTTCAACATTTTCAGAGTTAATTTTGTAGTGATTTTCAATTTCACGGTTGGTTAGCTCTCTAAACAAATCGGTAAATGACTGAAAAATAGCAAATGATGTCAGAACGTGTCGAAATTGATGACTTCGCTTTGAATGCTGCATACTGAATGCAAAAAAACTGGATTTCAAATAAGTTTAAGAAACATTGAAGTGCCCATGTAACAGATGAGTTCTTGTCCGAAACACTAATACTCTGAAAGACATTGTCCAGTTTGTACACGAAGTGCATCTAGTTTTTGCCGTGACCCTCTCTACTCTTTCGCGCATGCTATGCGGGTGAAATGATGATACCATGCCAAGTTTCACCATTTTCAGAGTTCATTTTGTAGTGATTTTCAATTTCACGGTCATTTAGCTCTCTAAACAAATCGGTAAATGACTGAAAAACAGCAAATGATGTCAGAACGTGTTGGAAATTGATGACGTCGCTTTGAATGCTGCATATTGAACGCAAAAGAAGTTGGGATTTCAAATTAGTTTAAAAAGCATTGAAGTGCCCGTGTAACAGATGAGTTCTCGTCCGAAACCCTGATACTCCGAAAGAGATTGTCCAGTGTGTACACGAAGTGCGTCCAGTTTTTGCCGTGACCCTCTCTACTCTTTCGCACATGCTATGCGGGTGAGATGATGATACAATGCCAAGTTTCAACATTTTCAGAGTTCATCTTTTAGTGATTTTCAATTTCACGGTCATTTAGCTCTCTAAACAAATCGGTAAATGACTGAAAAACAACAAATGATGTCAGAACGTGTTGGAAATTGAGGACATCGCTTTGAATGCTGCATACTGAACGCAAAAAAAATCTGGATTTCAAATAAGTTTAAAAAACATTGAAGTGCCCGTGTAGCAGACGAGTTTTCGTCCAAAATCCTGATACTCCGAAAGAGATTGTCTAGTGTGTACACGAAGTGCGTCCAGTTTTTGCCATGACCCTCTCTACTCTTTCGCACATGCTATGCGGGTGAAATGATGATACCATGCCAAGTTTCAACATTTCCAGAGTTCATTTTTTAGTGATTTTCAATTTCACGGTCATTTAGCTCTCTAAACAAATTGGTAAATGACTGAAAAACAACAAATGATGTCAGAACGTGTTGGAAATTGATGACATCGCTTTGAATGCTGCATACTGAACGCAAAAAAATTCTGGATTTCAATTAAGTTTAAAAAACATTGAAGTGCCCGTGTAGCAGACGAGTTTTCGTCCAAAATCCTGATACTACGAAAGAGATTGTCCAGTTTGTACATGTAGTGCGTCCAGTTTTTGCTGTGACCTTCTCTACTCTTTCGCACATGCTATGCGGGTGAAATGATGAAACCATGCCAAGTTTCAACATTTTCAGAGTTCATTTTTAGTGATTTTCAATTTCACGGTCATTTAGCTCTCTAAACAAATTGGTAAATGACTGAAAAACAACAAATGATGTCAGAACGTCTTGGAAATGGAATACATCGCTTTGAATGTTGCATACTGAATGCAAAAAAATTCTGGATTACAAATAAGTTTAAAAAACATTGAAGTGTCCGTGTAGCAGACGAGTTTTCGTCCGAAATCCTGATACTAGGAAAGAGATTGTCCAGTTTGTACACGAAGTGCGTCCAGTTTTTGCCGTGACCCTCTCTACTCTTTCGCACATGCTATGTGGGTGAAATGATGATACCATGCCAAGTTTCAACTTTTTCATAGTTCATTTTGTAGTGATTTTCAATTTCACGGTCATTTAGCTCTCTAAACAAATCGGTAAATGACTGAAAAACAGCAAATGATGTCAGAACGTGTCGGAAATTGATGAAGTCGCTTCAAATGCTGCATACTGAACGCAAAAAAATCTGGAGTTCAAATAAGTTTAAAAAACATTGAAGTGCCCGTGTAACAGAAGAGTTCTCGTCCGAAACCCTGATACTCTGAAAGAGATTGTCCAGTTTGTACACGAAGTGCATCCTGTTTTTGCCCTGACCCTCTCTACTCTTTCGCACATGCTATGTGGGTGAAATGATGATACCATCCCAAGTTTCACCATTTTCAGAGTTCATTTTGTAGTGATTTTCAATTTCACGGTCGGTTAGCTCTCTAAACAAATCGGTAAATGACTGAAAAATAGCAAATGATGTCAGAACGTGTCGGAAATTGATGACGTCACTTTGAATGCTGCATATTGAACGCAAAAGAAGTTGGGATTTCAAATAATTTTAAAAAGCATTGAAGTGCCCGTGTAATAGATGAGTTCTCGTCCGAAACCCTGATACTCCGAAAGAGATTGTCCAGTGTGTACACGAAGTGCGTCCATTTTTTGCTGTGACACTCTCTACTCTTTTGCACATGCTATGCGGGTGAAATGATGATACCATGCCAAGTTTCAACCTTTTCAGAGTTCATTTTTTAGTGATTTTCAATTTCACGGTCATTTAGCTCTCTAAACAAATCGGTAAATGACTGAAAAACAACAAATGATGTCAGAACGTGTTGGAAATTGATGACATCGCTTTGAGTGCTGCATACTGAACGCAAAAAAATTCTATATTTCAAATAAGTTTAAAAAACATTGAAGTGTCCGTGTAGCAGACGAGTTTTCGTCCAAAATCCTGATACTCCGAAAGAGATTGTCCAGTGTGTACACGAAGTGCGTCCAGTTTTTGCCGTGACCCTCTCTACTCTTTCGCACATGCTATGCGGATGAAATGATGATACCATGCCAAGTTTCAACATTTTCAGAGTTCATTTTTTAGTGATTTTCAATTTCACGGTCATTTAGCTCGCTAAACAAATCGGTAAGTGACTGAAAAACAACAAATGATCTCAGAACATGTTGGAAATTGATGACATCGCTTTGAATGCTACATACTAAACGCAAAAAAATTCTGGATTTCAAATAAGTTTCAAAAACATTGAAGTGCCCGTGTAGCAGACGAGTTTTCGTCCAAAATCCTGATACTCCGAAAGAGATTGTCCAGTGTGTACACGAAGTGCGTCCAGTTTTTGCCGTGACCCTCTCTACTCTTTCGCACATACTATGCGGGTGAAATGATGATACCATGCCAAGTTTCAACATTTTCAGAGTTCATTTTTTAGTGATTTTCAATTTCACGGTCATTTAGCTCTCTAAACAAATTGGTAAATGACTGAAAAACAACAAATGATGTCAGAACATGTTGGAAATTGATGACATCGCTTTGAATGCTGCATACTGAACGCAAAAAAATTCTGGATTTCAAATAAGTTTAAAAAACATTGAAGTGCCCGTGTAGCAGACGAGTTTTCGTCCAAAATCCTGATACTCCGAAAGAGATTGTCCAGTTTGTACACGAAGTGC
>NC_041392.1:363696620-363697402 GCF_002162155.2 Triticum dicoccoides
GTTTAAAAAACATTGAAGTGCCCGTGTAACAGTTGAGTTCTCGTCCGAAACCCTGATACTTCGAAAGAGTTTGTCCAGTTTGTACACGAAGTGCGTCCAGTTTTTGCCGTGACCCTCTCTACTCTTTCGCACATGCTATGCGGATGAAATGATGATACCATGCCAAGTTTCAACATTTTCAGAGTTCATTTGTAGTGATTTTCAATTTCACGGTCATTTAGCTCTCTAACAATTAGGTAAATGACTGAAAAACAACAAATAATGTCAGAACAAGTTGGAAATTGATGACGTCGCTTTGAATGCTGCATACTGAACAACAAAGAAGTCCGGAGTTCAAATAAGTTTCAAAAACATTGAAGTGCCCGTGTAACAGATGAGTTCTCGTCCGAAACCTTGATACTCCGAAAGAGATTGTCCAGTTTGTACACGAAGTGCCTCCAGTTTTTGCCGTGACCCTCTCTACTCTTTCGCACATGCTATGCGGGTGAAATGATGATACCATGCCAAGTTTCAACATTTTCACGGTTCATTTTGTAGTGATTTTCAATTTCACGGTCATTTAGCTCTCTAACAATTAGGTAAATGACTGAAAAACAACAAAAGATGTCAGAACATGTTGGAAATTGATGACGTCGCTTTGAATGCTGCAAACTGAACACAACAGAAGTCCGAAGTTCAAATAAGTTTAAAAAACATTGAAGTGCCCGTGTAACAGTTGAGTTCTCGTCCGAAACCCTGATTCTTCGAAAGAGTTTGTCCAGTTTGTACACGAAGTACATCCA
>NC_041392.1:363697412-363700736 GCF_002162155.2 Triticum dicoccoides
TTTTTAGTGATTTTCAATTTCACGGTCATTTAGCTTTCTAAACAAATCGGTAAATGACTGAAAAACAGCAAATGATGTCAGAACGTGTTGGAAATTGATGATGTCACTTCGAAAGCTGCATACTGAACGCAAAAAAATCTAGAGTTCAAATAAGTTTAAAAAACATTGAAGTGCCCATGTAACAGATGAGTTCTCGTCCGAAACCCTGATACTCCGAAAGATATTGTCCAGTTTGTACATGAAGTGCGTCCAGTTTTTGCCGTGACCCTCTCTACTCTTTCGCACATGCTATGCGGCTGAAATGATGATACCATGCGAAGTTTCAACGTTTTCAGAGTTCATTTTTTAGTGATTTTCAATTTCACGGTCATTTAGGTCTCTAAACAAATCGGTAAATGACTGAAAAACAACAAATGATGTCAGAACATGTTGGAAATTGATGACATCGCTTTGAATGCTGCATACTGAATACAAAAAATTCTGGATTACAAATAAGTTTAAAAAACATTGAAGTGCCCGTGTAGCAGACGAGTTTTCGTCCGAAATCCTGATAGAAAGAGATTGTCCAGTTTGTACACGAAGTGCGTCCAGTTTTTGCCGTGACCCTCTCTACTCTTTCGCACATGCTATGTGGGTGAAATGATGATACCATGCCAAGTTTAAACTTTTTCATAGTTTATTTTGTAGTGATTTTCAATTTCACGGTCATTTAGCTCTCTAAACAAATCGGTAAATGACTGAAAAACAGCAAATGATGTCAGAACGTGTTGGAAATTGATGACGTCGCTTCAAATGCTGCATACTGAACGCAAAAAAAATCTGGAGTTCAAATAAGTTTAAAAAACATTGAAGTGCCCATGTAACAGATGAGTTCTCGTCCGAAACCCTGATACTCCGAAAGAGATTGTCTAGTTTGTACACAAAGTGCGTCCAGTTTTTGCCCTGACCCTCTCTACTCTTTCGCACATGCTATGCGGGTGAAATGATGATACCATGCGAAGTTTCAACGTTTTCAGAGTTCATTTTGTAGTGATTTTCAATTTCACGGTTGGTTAGCTTTCTAAACAAATCGGTAAATGACTGAAAAATAGCAAATGATGACAGAACGTGTTGGAAATTGATGACTTTGCTTTGAGTACTGCATACTGAATGCAAAAAATTCTGGATTACAAATAAGTTTCAAAAACATTGAAGTGCCCGTCTAGCAGACGAGTTTTCGTCCGAAATCCTATAGAAAGAGATTGTCCAGTTTGTACACGAAGTGCGTCCAGTTTTTGCCGTGACCCTCTCTACTCTTTCGCACATGCTATGTGGGTGAAATGATGATACCATGCCAAGTTTCAACTTTTTCATAGTTCATTTTGTAGTGATTTTCAATTTCAAGGTCATTTAGCTCTCTAAACAAATCGGTAAATGACTGAAAAACAGCAAATGATGTCAGAACGTGTTGGAAATTGATGACGTCGCTTCAAATGCTGCATACTGAACGCCAAAAAATCTGGAGTTCAAATAAGTTTAAAAAACATTGAAGTGCCCATGTAACAGATGAGTTCTCGTCCGAAACCCTGATACTCCGAAAGAGATTGTCCAGTTTGTACACGAAGTGCGTCCAGTTTTTGCCCTGACCCTCTCTACTCTTTCGCACATGCTATGCGGGTGAAATGATGATACCATGCCAAGTTTCAACATTTTCAGAGTTCATTTTGTAGTGATTTTCAATTTCACGATTGGTTAGCTCTCTAAACAAATCGGTAAATGACTGAAAAATAGCAAATGATGACAGAACGTGTTGGAAATTGATGACTTTGCTTTGAGTGCTGCATACTGAATGCAAAAAATTCTGGATTACAAATAAGTTTAAAAAACATTGAAGTGCCCATGTAGCAGACGAGTTTTCGTCCGAAATCCTGATAGAAAGAGATTGTCCAGTTTGTACACGAAGTGCGTCCAGTTTTCGCCGTGACCCTCTCTACTCTTTCGCACATGCTATGTGGGTGAAATGATGATACCATGCCAAGTTTCAACTTTTTCATAGTTCATTTTGTAGTGATTTTCAATTTCAAGGTCATTTAGCTCTCTAAACAAATCGGTAAATGACTGAAAAACAGCAAATGATGTCAGAACGTGTTGGAAATTGATGACGTCGCTTCAAATGCTGCGTACTGAACGCAAAAAAATCTGGAGTTCAAATAAGTTTAAAAAACATTGAAGTGCCCATGTAACAGATGAGTTCTCGTCCGAAACCCTGATACTCCGAAAGAGATTGTCCAGTTTGTACACGAAGTGCGTCCAGTTTTTGCCCTGACCCTCTCTACTCTTTCGCACATGCTATGCGGGTGAAATGATGATACCATGCCAAGTTTCAACGTTTTCAGAGTTCATTTTGTAGTGATTTTCAATTTCACGGTTGGTTAGCTCTCTAAACAAATCGGTAAATGACTGAAAAATAGCAAATGATGACAGAACGTGTTGGAAATTGATGACTTTGCTTTGAGTGCTGCATACTAAATGCAAAAAAATCTGGATTTCAAATAAGTTTAAAAAACATTGAAGTGCCCGTGTAATAGATGAGTTCTTGTCCGAAACACTAATACTCTGAAAGAGATTGTCCAGTTTGTACACGAAGTGCATCTAGTTTTTGCCGTGACCCTCTCTACTATTTCGCAAAAGCTATGCGGTTGAATAGATGATACCATGCCAAGTTTCACCATTTTGAGAGTTCATTTTGTAGTGATTTTCAATTTAACGGTCATTTAGCTCTCTAAACAAATCGGTAAATGACTGAAAAACAGCAAATGATGTCAGAACGTGTTGGAAATTGATGACGTCGCTCTGAATGCTGCATATTGAACGCAAAAGAAGTTGGGATTTCAAATAAGTTTAAAAAGCATTGAAGTGCCCGTGTAACAGATGAGTTCTCGTCCGAAACCCTGATACTTCGAAAGAGATTGTCCAGTGTGTACACGAAGTGCGTCCAGTTTTTGCCGTGACCCTCTCTACTCTTTCGCACATGCTATGCGGGTGAAAGGATGATACCATGCCAAGTTTCAACATTTTCAGAGTTCATTTTTTAGTGATTTTCAATTTCACGGTCATTTAGCTCTCTAAACAAATCGGTAAATGACTGAAAAACAACAAATGATGTCAGAACGTGTTGGAAATTGATGACATCGCTTTGAATGCTGCATACTGAACGCAAAAAAATTCAGGATTTCAAATAAGTTTAAAAAACATTGAAGTGCCCGTGTAGCAGACGAGTTTTCGTCCAAAATCCTGATACTCCGAAAGAGATTGTCCAGTGTGTACACGAAGTGTGTCCAGTTT
>NC_041392.1:363700746-363701554 GCF_002162155.2 Triticum dicoccoides
TGTCAGAACATGGTTGAAATTGATGTCATCGCTTTGAATGCTACATACTGAATGCAAAAAAATTCTGGATTACAAATAAGTTTTAAAAAACATCGAAGTGCCCGTGTAGCAGACGAGTTTTCGTCCGAAATCCTGATACTAGGAAAGAGATTGTCCAGTTTGTACACGAAGTGCGTCCAGATTTTGCCGTGACCCTCTCTACTCTTTCGCACATGCGATGCGGGTGAAATGATGATACCATGCCAAGTTTCACCATTTTGAGAGTTCATTTTGTAGTGATTTTCAATTTCACGGTCATTTAGCTCTCTAAACAAACCGGTAAATGACTGAAAAACAGCAAATGATGTCAGAACGTGTTGGAAATTGATGACGTCGCTTTGAATGCTGCATACTGAATGCAAAAGAAGTTGGGATTTCAAATAATTTTAAAAAGCATTGAAGTGCCCGTGTAACAGATGAGTTCTCGTCTGAAACCCTGATACTCCGAAAGAGATTGTCCAGTGTGTACACGAAGTGCGTCCAGTTTTTCCCGTGACCCTCTCTACTCTTTCGCACATGCTATGCGGGTGAAATGATGATACCATGCCAAGTTTCAACATTTTCAGAGTTCATTTTTTAGTGATTTTCAATTTCACGGTCATTTAGCTCTCTAAACAAATCGGTAAATGACTGAAAAACAACAAATGATGTCAGAACGTGTTGGAAATTGATGACATCGCTTTGAATGCTGCATACTGAACGCAAAAAAATTCTGGATTTCAAATAAGTTTAAAAAACATTGAAGTGCCCGTGTAGCAGACGAGTTTTC
>NC_041392.1:363701564-363705120 GCF_002162155.2 Triticum dicoccoides
TGCATACTGAACGCAAAAAAATTCTGGATTTCAAATAAGTTTAAAAAACATTGAAGTGCCCGTGTAGCAGATGAGTTTTCGTCCAAAATCCTGATACTCCGAAAGAGATTGTCCAGTTTGTACACGAAGTGCGTCCAGTTTTTGCCGTGACCCTCTCTACTCTTTCGCACATGCTATGCGGGTGAAATGATGATACCATGCTAAGTTTCAACATTTTCAGAGTTCATTTTTTAGTGATTTTCAATTTCACGGTCATTTAGCTCTCTAAACAAATCGGTAAATGACTGAAAAACAGCAAATGATGTCAGAACGTGTTGGAAATTGATGATGTCACTTCAAATGCTGCATACTGAACGCAAAAAAATCTGGAGTTCAAATAAGTTTAAAAAACATTGAAGTGCCCATGTAACAGATGAGTTCTCGTCCGAAACCCTGATACTCCGAAAGATATTGTCCAGTTTGTACACGAAGTGCGTCCAGTTTTTGCCGTGACCCTCTCTACTCTTTCGCACATGCTATGCGGGTGAAATGATGATACCATGCCAAGTTTCAACATTTTCAGAGTTCATTTTTTAGTGATTTTCAATTTCACGGTCATTTAGCTCTCTAAACAAATCGGTAAATGACTGAAAAACAACAAATGATGTCAGAACATGTTGGAAATTGATGACATCGCTTTGAATGCTGCATACTGAATACAAAAAATTCTGGATTACAAATAAGTTTAAAAAACATTGAAGTGCCCGTGTAGCAGACGAGTTTTCGTCCGAAATCCTGATAGAAAGAGATTGTCCAGTTTGTACACGAAGTGCGTCCAGTTTTTGCCGTGACCCTCTCTACTCTTTCGCACATGCTATGTGGGTGAAATGATGATACCATGCCAAGTTTCAACTTTTTTATAGTTTATTTTGTAGTGATTTTCAATTTCACGGTCATTTAGCTCTCTAAACAAATCGTTAAATGACTGAAAAACAGCAAATGATGTCAGAACGTGTTGGAAATTGATGACGTCGCTTCAAATGCTGCATACTGAACGCAAAAAAAATCTGGAGTTCAAATAAGTTTAAAAAACATTGAAGTGCCCATGTAACAGATGAGTTCTCGTCCGAAACCCTGATACTCCGAAAGAGATTGTCCAGTTTGTACACGAAGTGCGTCCAGTTTTTGCCCTGACCCTCTCTACTCTTTCGCACATGCTATGCGGGTGAAATGATGATACCATGCGAAGTTTCAACGTTTTCAGAGTTCATTTTGAAGTGATTTTCAATTTCACGGTTGGTTAGCTTTCTAAACAAATCGGTAAATGACTGAAAAATAGCAAATGATGACAGAACATGTTGGAAATTGATGACTTTGCTTTGAGTACTGCATACTGAATGCAAAAAATTCTGGATTACAAATAAGTTTCAAAAACATTGAAGTGCCCGTCTAGCAGACGAGTTTTCGTCCGAAATCCTATAGAAAGAGATTGTCCAGTTTGTACACGAAGTGCGTCCAGTTTTTGCCGTGACCCTCTCTACTCTTTCGCACATGCTATGTGGGTGAAATGATGATACCATGCCAAGTTTCAACTTTTTCATAGTTCATTTTGTAGTGATTTTCAATTTCAAGGTCATTTAGCTCTCTAAACAAATCGGTAAATGACTGAAAAACAGCAAATGATGTCAGAACGTGTTGGAAATTGATGACGTCGCTTCAAATGCTGCATACTGAACGCAAAAAAAATCTGGAGTTCAAATAAGTTTAAAAAACATTGAAGTGCCCATGTAACAGATGAGTTCTCGTCCGAAACCCTGATACTCCGAAAGAGATTGTCCAGTTTGTACACGAAGTGCGTCCAGTTTTTGCCCTGACCCTCTCTACTCTTTCGCACATGCTATGCGGGTGAAATGATGATACCATGCGAAGTTTCAACGTTTTCAGAGTTCATTTTGTAGTGATTTTCAATTTCACGGTTGGTTAGCTTTCTAAACAAATCGGTAAATGACTGAAAAATAGCAAATGATGACAGAACATGTTGGAAATTGATGACTTTGCTTTGAGTACTGCATACTGAATGCAAAAAATTCTGGATTACAAATAAGTTTCAAAAACATTGAAGTGCCCGTCTAGCAGACGAGTTTTCGTCCGAAATCCTATAGAAAGAGATTGTCCAGTTTGTACACGAAGTGCGTCCAGTTTTCGCCGTGACCCTCTCTACTCTTTCGCACATGCTATGTGGGTGAAATGATGATACCATGCCAAGTTTCAACTTTTTCATAGTTCATTTTGTAGTGATTTTCAATTTCAAGGTCATTTAGCTCTCTAAACAAATCGGTAAATGACTGAAAAACAGCAAATGATGTCAGAACGTGTTGGAAATTGATGACGTCGCTTCAAATGCTGCATACTGAACGCAAAAAAATCTGGAGTTCAAATAAGTTGAAAAAACATTGAAGTGCCCATGTAACAGATGAGTTCTCGTCCGAAACCCTGATACTCCGAAAGAGATTGTCCAGTTTGTACACGAAGTGCGTCCAGTTTTTGCCCTGACCCTCTCTACTCTTTCGCACATGCTATGCGGGTGAAATGATGATACCATGCCAACTTTCAACGTTTTCAGAGTTCATTTTGTAGTGATTTTCAATTTCACGGTTGGTTAGCTCTCTAAACAAATCGGTAAATGACTGAAAAATAGCAAATGATGACAGAACGTGTTGGAAATTGATGACTTTGCTTTGAGTGCTGCATACTAAATGCAAAAAAATCTGGATTTCAAATAAGTTTAAAAAACATTGAAGTGCCCGTGTAACAGATGAGTTCTTGTCCGAAACACTAATACTCTGAAAGAGATTGTCTAGTTTGTACACGAAGTGCATCTAGTTTTTGCCGTGACCCTCTCTACTATTTCGCAAAAGCTATGCGGTTGAATAGATGATACCATGCCAAGTTTCACCATTTTGAGAGTTCATTTTGTAGTGATTTTCAATTTCACGGTCATTTAGCTCTCTAAACAAATCGGTAAATGACTGAAAAACAGCAAATGATGTCAGAACGTGTTGGAAATTGATGACGTCGCTCTGAATGCTGCATATTGAACGCAAAAGAAGTTGGGATTTCAAATAAGTTTAAAAATCATTGAAGTGCCCGTGTAACAGATGAGTTCTCGTCCGAAACCCTGATACTCCGAAAAAGATTGTCCAGTGTGTACACGAAGTGCGTCCAGTTTTTGCCGTGACCCTCTCTACTCTTTCGCACATGCTATGCGGGTGAAAGGATGATACCATGCCAAGTTTCAACATTTTCAGAGTTCATTTTTTAGTGATTTTCAATTTCACGGTCATTTAGCTCTCTAAACAAATCGGTAAATGACTGAAAAACAACAAATGATGTCAGAACGTGTTGGAAATTGATGACATCGCTTTGAATGCTGCATACTGAACGCAAAAAAATTCTGGATTTCAAATAAGTTTAAAAAACATTGAAGTGCCCGTGTAGCAGACGAGTTTTCGTCCAAAATCCTGATACTCCGAAAGAGATTGTCCAGTGTGTACACGAAGTGTGTCCAGTTTTTGCC
>NC_041392.1:363705269-363708591 GCF_002162155.2 Triticum dicoccoides
TTCAACCTTTTCAGAGTTCATTTTTTAGTGATTTTGAATTTCACGGTCATTTAGCTCTCTAAACAAATCGGTAAATGATTGAAAAACAACAAATGATGTCAGAACGTGTTGGAAATTGATGACATTGCTTTGAATGCTGCATACTGAACGCAAAAAAATTCTGGATTTCAAATAAGTTTAAAAAACATTGAAGTGCCCGTGTAGCAGACGAGTTTTCGTCCAAAATCCTGATACTCCGAAAGAGATTGTCCAGCTTGTACACGAAGTGCGTCTAGTTTTTGCCGTGACCCTCTCTACTCTTTCGGACATGCTATGCGGGTGAAATGATGATACCATGCCAAGTTTCAACATTTTCAGAGTTCATTTTTTAGTGATTTTCAATTTCACGGTCATTTAGCTCTCTAAACAAATCGGTAAATGACTGAAAAACAACAAATGATGTCAGAACATGTTGGAAATTGATGTCATCGCTTTGAATGCTACATACTGAATGCAAAAAAATTCTGGATTACAAATAAGTTTAAAAAACATTGAAGTGCCCGTCTAGCAGACGAGTTTTCGTCCGAAATCCTGATACTAGGAAAGAGATTGTCCAGTTTGTACACGAAGTGCGTCCAGATTTTGCCGTGACCCTCTCTACACTTTCCCACATGCTATGCGGGTGAAATGATGATACCATGCCAAGTTTCACCATTTTGAGAGTTCATTTTGTAGTGATTTTCAATTTCACGGTCATTTAGCTCTCTAAACAAACCGGTAAATGACTGAAAAACAGCAAATGATGTCAGAACGTGTTGGAAATTGATGACGTCGCTTTGAATGTTGCATATTGAATGCAAAAGAAGTTGGGATTTCAAATAATTTTAAAAAGCATTGAAGTGCCCGTGTAACAGATGAGTTCTCGTCTGAAACCCTGATACTCCGAAAGAGATTGTCCAGTGTGTACACGAAGTGCGTCCAGTTTTTCCCGTGACCCTCTCTACTCTTTCGCACATGCTATGCGGGTGAAATGATGATACCATGCCAAGTTTCAACATTTTCAGAGTTCATTTTTTAGTGATTTTCAATTTCACGGTCATTTAGCTCTCTAAACAAATCGGTAAATGACTGAAAAACAACAAATGATGTCAGAACGTGTTGGAAATTGATGACATCGCTTTGAATGCTGCATACTGAACGCAAAAAAATTCTGGATTTCAAATAAGTTTAAAAAACATTGAAGTGCCCGTGTAGCAGACGAGTTTTCATCCAAAATCCTGATACTCCGAAAGAGATTGTCCAGTGTGTACACGAAATGCGTCCAGTTTTTGCCGTGACCCTCTCTACTCTTTCGCACATGCTATGCGGGTGAAATGATGATACCATACCAAGTTTCAACATTTTCAGAGTTCATTTTTTAGTGATTTTCAATTTCACGGTCATTTAGCTCTCTAAACAAATCGGTAAATGACTGAAAAACAACAAATGATGTCAGAACGTGTTGGAAATTGATGACATCACTTCGAATGCTGCATACTGAACGCAAAAAAATTCTGGATTTCAAATAAGTTTCAAAAACATTGAAGTGCCCGTGTAGCAGACGAGTTTTCGTCCGAAATCCTGATACTCCGAAAGAGATTGTCTAGTTTGTACATGAAGTGCGTCCAGTTTTTACCGTGACCCTCTCTACTCTTTCGCACATGCTATGCGGGTGAAATGATGATAACATGCCAAGTTTCAACATTTTCAGAGTTCATTTTTTAGTGATTTTCAATTTCACGGTCATTTAGCTCTCTAAACAAATGGGTAAATGACTGAAAAACAACAAATGATGTCAGAACGTGTTGGAAATTGATGACATCGCTTTGAATGCTGCATACTAAATGCAAACAAATTCTGGATTACAAATAAGTTTAAAAAATATTGAAGTGCCCATGTAGCAGACGAGTTTTCGTCCGAAATCCTGATACTAGGAAAGAGATTGTCCAGTTTGTACATGAAGTGCGTCCAATTTTTGCCGTGACCCTCTCTACTCTTTCGCACATGCTATGTGGGTGAAATGATGATACCATGCCAAGTTTCAACTTTTTCATAGTTCATTTTGTAGTGATTTTCAATTTCACGATCATTTAGCTCTCTAAACAAATCGGTAAATGACTGAAAACAGCAAATGATGTCAGAACGTGTTGGAAATTGATGATGTCGCTTCAAACGCTGCATACTGAACGCAAAAAAATCTGGAGTTCAAATAAGTTTAAAAAACATTGAAGTGCCCATCTAACAGATGAGTTCTCGTCCGAAACCCTGATACTACGAAAGAGATAGTCCAGTTTGTACACGAAATGCGTCCAGTTTTTGCCCTGGCCCTCTCTACTCTTTCTCACATGCTATGCGGGTGAAATGATGATACCATGCCAAGTTTCAACGTTTTCAGAGTTCATTTTGTAGTGATTTTCAATTTCACGGTTGGTTAGCTCTCTAAACAAATCGGTAAATGACTGAAAAATAGCAAATGATGACAGAACGTGTTGGAAATTGATGACTTTGCTTTGAGTGCTGCATACTAAATGCAAAAAAATCTGGATTTCAAATAAGTTTAAAAAACATTGAAGTGCCCGTGTAACAGATGAGTTCTTGTCCGAAACACTAATACTCTGAAAGAGATTGTCCAGTTTATACACGAAGTGCATCTAGTTTTTGCCGTGACCCTCTGTACTATTCCGCAAAAGCTATGCGGTTGAAATGATGATACCATGCCAAGTTTCACCATTTTGAGAGTTCATTTTGTAGTGATTTTCAATTTCACGGTCATTTAGCTCTCGAAACAAATCGGTAAATGACTGAAAAACAGCAAATGATGTCAGAACGTGTTGGAAATTGATGACGTCGCTCTGAATGTTGCATATTGAACGCAAAAGAAGTAGGGATTTCAAATAAGTTTAAAAAGCATTGAAGTGCCCGTGTAACAGATGAGTTCTCGTCTGAAACCCTGATACTCCGAAAGAGATTGTCCAGTGTGTACACGAAGTGCGTCCAGTTTTTGCCGTGACCCTCTCTACTCTTTCGCACATGCTATGCGGGTGAAAGGATGATACCATGCCAAGTTTCAACATTTTCAGAGTTCATTTTTTAGTGATTTTCAATTTCACGGTCATTTAGCTCTCTAAACAAATCGGTAAATGACTGAAAAACAACAAATGATGTCAGAACGTGTTGGAAATTGATGACATCGCTTTGAATGCTGCATACTGAACGCAAAAAAATTCTGGATTTCAAATAAGTTTAAAAAACATTGAAGTGCCCGTGTAGCAGACGAGTTTTCGTCCAAAATCCTGATACTCCG
>NC_041392.1:363710274-363711334 GCF_002162155.2 Triticum dicoccoides
CACGGTCATTTAGCTCTCTAAACAAATCGGTAAATGACTGAAAAACAACAAATGATGTCAGAACATGTTGGAAATTGATGACATCGCTTTGAATGCTGCATACTGAATACAAAAAATTCTGGATTACAAATAAGTTTAAAAAACATTGAAGTGCCCGTGTAGCAGACGAGTTTTCGTCCGAAATCCTGATACTAGGAAAGAGATTGTCCAGTTTGTACATGAAGTGCGTCCAATTTTTGCCGTGACCCTCTCTACTCTTTCGCACATGCTATGTGGGTGAAATGATGATACCATGCCAAGTTTCAACTTTTTCATAGTTCATTTTGTAGTGATTTTCAATTTCACGATCATTTAGCTCTCTAAATAAATCGGTAAATGACTGAAAAACAGCAAATGATGTCAGAACGTGTTGGAAATTGATGACATCGCTTTGAGTGATGCATACTGAACGCAAAAAAATCTGGATTTCAAATAAGTATAAAAAACATTGGAGTGCCCGTGTAGCAGATGAGTTTTCGTACGAAATCCTGATACTCCGAAAGAGATTGTCCAGTTTGTACACGAAGTGCGTCCAGTTTTTGCCGTGACCCTCTCTACTCTTTCGCACATGCTATGTGGGTGAAATGATGATACCATGCCAAGTTTCAACTTTTTCATAGTTCATTTTGTAGTGATTTTCAATTTCACGGTCATTTAGCTCTCTAAACAAATCGGTAAATGACTGAAAAACAGCAAATGATGTCAGAACGTGTTGGAAATTGATGACGTCGCTTTGAATGCTGCATATTGAACGCCAAAGAAATTGGGATTTCAAATAAGTTTAAAAAGCATGGAAGTGCCCGTGTAACAGATGAGTTCTCATCCGAAACCCTGATACTCCGAAAGAGATTGTCCAGTTTGTAAATGAAGTGCGTCCTGTTTTTGCGTGACCCTCTCTACTCTTTCGCACATGCTATGCGGGTGAAATGATGATACCATGCCAAGTTTCAACATTTTCAGAGTTCATTTTTTAGTTTTTTTCAATTTCACGGTCATTTAGCTCTCTAAACAAATCGGTAAA
>NC_041392.1:363711591-363714711 GCF_002162155.2 Triticum dicoccoides
AAATGACTGAAAAATAGCAAATGATGTCAGAACGTGTTGGAAATTGATGACGTCGCTTTGAATTCTGCATATTGAACGCAAAAGAAGTTGGGATTTCAAATAAGTTTAAAAAGCATTGAAGTGCCAGTGTAACAGATGAGTTCTCGTCCGAAACCCTGATACTCTGCAAGAGATTGTCCAGTTTGTACACGAAGTGCGTCCAGTTTTTGCCGTGACCCTCTCTACTCTTTCGCACATGCTATGCGGGTGAAATGATGATACCATGCCAAGTTTCAACATTTTCAGAGTTCATTTTTTAGTGATTTTCAACTTCACGGTCATTTAGCTCTCTAAACAAATTGGTAAATGACTGAAAAATAACAAATGATCTCAGAACGTGTTGGAAATTGATGACATCGCTTTGAGTGATGCATACTGAACGCAAAAAAATTCTGGATTTTAAATAAGTTTAAAAAACATTGAAGTGCCCGTGTAGCAGATGAGTTTTCGTACGAAATCCTGATACTCCGAAAGAGATTGTCCAGTTTGTACACGAAGTGCGTCCAGTTTTTGCCGTGACCCTCTCAACTCTTTTGCACATGCTATATGGGTGAAATGATGATACCATGCCAAGTTTCAACTTTTTCATAGTTCATTTTGTAGTGATTTTCAATTTCACGGTCATTTAGCTCTCTAAACAAATCGGTAAATGACTGAAAAACAGCAAATGATGTCAGAACGTGTTGGAAATTTATGATGTCGCTTTGAATGCTGCATATTGAACGCAAAAGAAATTGGGATTTCAAATAAGTTTAAAAAGCATGGAAGTGCCCGTGTAACAGATGAGTTCTCGTCCGAAACCCTGATACTCCGAAAGAGATTGTCCAGTTTCTAATGAAGTGCGTCCTGTTTTTGCTGTGACCCTCTCTACTCTTTCGCACATGCTATGCGGGTGAAATGATGATACCATGCCAAGTTTCAACAGTTTCAGAGTTCATTTTTTATTGATTTTCAACTTCACGGTCATTTAGCTCTCTAAACAAATCGGTAAATGATTGAAAAACAACAAATGATGTCAGAACGTGTTGGAAATTGATGACATCGCTTTGAATGCTGCATACTGAATGCAAAAAAATTCTGGATTACAAATAAGTTTAAAAAACATTGAAGTGCCCGTGTAGCAGACGAGTTTTCGTCCGAAATCCTGATACTAGGAAAGAGATTGTCCAGTATGTACACGAAGTGCGTCCAGTTTTTGCCGTGACCCTCTCTATTCTTTCGCACATGCTATGTGGGTGAAATGATGATACCATGCCAAGTTTCAACTCTTTCATTGTTCATTTTGTAGTGATTTTCAATTTCACGGTCATTTAGCTCTCTAAACAAATCAGTAAATGACTGAAAAACAGCAAATGATGTCAGAACGTGTTGGAAATTGATGACGTCGCTTCAAATGCTGCATACTGAACTCAAAAAAAATCTGGAGTTCAAATAAGTTTAAAAAACATTGAAGTGCCCATGTAACACATGAGTTCTCGTCCGAAACCTTGATACTCCGAAAGAGATTGTCCAGTTTGTACATGAAGTGCGTCCAGTTTTTGCCCTGACCCTCTCTACTCTTTCGCACATGCTATGCGGGTGAAATGATGATACCATGCCAAGTTTCAACATTTTCAGAGTTCATTTTGTAGTGATTTTCAATTTCACGGTCGGTTAGCTCTCTAAACAAATCGGTAAATGAGTGAAAAATAGCAAATGATGTCAGAACATGTTGGAAATTGATGACTTCACTTTGAATGTTGCATACTGAATGCAAAAAAAAATCTGGATTTCAAATAAGTTTAAATAACATTGAAGTGCCCGTGTAACAGATGAGTTCTTGTCCGAAACACTAATACTCTGAAAGAGATTGTCCAGTTTGTACACGAAGTGCATCTAGTTTTTGCCGTGACCCTCTCTACTCTTTTGCACATGCTATGCGGGTGAAATGATGATACCATGCCAAGTTTCACCATTTTTAGTGTTCATTTTGTAGTGATTTTCAATTTCACGGTCATTTAGCTCTCTAAACAAATCGGTAAATGACTGAAAAACAGCAAATGATGTCAGAACGTGTTGGAAATTGATGAGGTCGCTTTGAATGCTGCATATTGAACGCAAAAGAAGTTGGGATTTCAAATAAGTTTAAAAAGCATTGAAGTGCCCGTGTAACAGATGAGTTCTCGTCCGAAACCCTGATACTCCGAAAGAGATTGTCCAGTTTGTACACGAAGTGCATCCAGTTTTTGCCGTGACCCTCTCTACTCTTTCGCACATGCTATGCGGGTGAAATGATGATACCATGCCAAGTTTCAACATTTTCAGAGTTCATTTTTTAGGGATTTTCAACTTCATGGTCATTTAGCTCTCTAAACAAATCAGTAAATAACTGAAAAACAACAAATGATCTCAGAACGTGTTGGAAATTGATGACATCGCTTTGAGTGATGCATACTGAACGCAAAAAAATTCTGGATTTTAAATAAGTTTAAAAAACATTGAAGTGCCCGTGTAGCAGATGAGTTTTCGTACGAAATCCTGATACTCCGAAAGAGATTGTCCAGTTTGTACACGAAGTGCGTCCAGTTTTTGCCGTGACCCTCTCTACTCTTTCGCACATGCTATGTGGGTGAAATGATGATACCATGCCAAGTTTCAACTTTTTCATAGTTCATTTTGTAGTGATTTTCAATTTCATGGTCATTTAGCTCTCTAAACAAATCGGTAAATGACTGAAAAACAGCAAGTGATGTCAGAACGTGTTGGAAATTGATGACGTCGCTTTGAATGCTGCATATTGAACGCAAAAGAAATTGGGATTTCAAATTAGTTTAAAAAGCATGGAAGTGCCCGTGTAACAGATGAGTTCTCGTCCGAAACCCTGATACTCCGAAAGAGATTGTCCAGTTTGTAAATGAAGTGCGTCCTGTTTTTGCCCTGACCCTCTCTACTCTTTCGCACATGCTATGCGGGTGAAATGATGATACCATGCCAAGTTTCAACATTTTCAGAGTTCATTTTGTAGTGATTTTCAATTTCACGGTCGGTTAGCTCTCTAAACAAATCCGTAAATGACTGAAAAATAGCAAATGATGTCAGAAC
>NC_041392.1:363714721-363720280 GCF_002162155.2 Triticum dicoccoides
AGTTTCAACATTTTCAGAGTTCATTTTGTAGTCATTTTCAATTTCACGGTCGGTTGGCTCTCTAAACAAATCCGTAAATGACTGAAAAATAGCAAATGATGTCAGAACGTGTTGGAAATTGATGACGTCGCTTTGAATGCTGCATATTGAACGCAAAAGCAATTGGGATTTCAAATAAGTTTAAAAAGCATGGAAGTGCCTGTGTAACAGATGAGTTCTCGTCCGAAACCCTGATACTCCGAAAGAGATTGTCCAGTTTGTAAATGAAGTGCGTCCTGTTTTTGCCGTGACCCTCTCTACTCTTTCGCACATGTTATGCGGGTGAAATGATGATACCATGCCAAGTTTCAACAGTTTCAGAGTTCATTTTTTTATTGATTTTCAAATTCACGGTCATTTAGCTCTCTAAACAAATCGGTAAATGATTGAGAAACAACAAATGATGTCAGAACGTGTTGGAAATTGATGACATCGCTTTGAATGCTGCAAACTAAATGCAAAAAAAAATTCTGGATTACAAATAAGTTTAAAAAACATTGAAGTGCCCGTGTAGCAGACGAGTTTTCGTCTGAAATCCTGATACTAGGAAAGAGATTGTCCAGTTTGTACACGAACTGCGTCCAGTTTTTGCCGTGACCCTCTCTACTCTTTCGCACATGCTATGTGGGTGAAATGATGATACCATGCCAAGTTTCAAATTTTTCATAGTTCATTGTGTAGTGATTTTCAATTTCACGGTCATTTAGCTCTCTAAACAAATCGGTAAATGACTGAAAAACAGCAAATGATGTCAGAACGTGTTGGAAATTGATGACGTCGCTTTGAATGCTGCATATTGAACGCAAAAGAAATTGGGATTTCAAATAAGTTTAAAAAGCATGGAAGTGCCCGTGTAACAGATGAGTTCTCGTCCGAAACCCTGATACTCCGAAAGAGATTGTCCAGTTTGTAAATGAAGTGCGTCCTGTTTTTGCCCTGACCCTCTCTACTCTTTCGCACAGGCTATGCGGGTGAAATGATGATACCATGCCAAGTTTCAACATTTTCAGAGTTCATTTTGTAGTGATTTTCAATTTCACGGTCGGTTAGCTCTCTAAACAAATCCGTAAATGACTGAAAAATAGCAAATGATGTCAGAACGTGCTGGAAATTGATGACGTCGCTTTGAATGCTGCATATCGAACGCAAAAGAAATTGGGATTTCAAATAAGTTTAAAAAGCATGGAAGTGCCCGTGTAACAGATGAGTTCTCGTCCGAAACCCTGATACTCCTAAAGAGATTGTCCAGTTTGTAAATGAAGTTCGTCCTGTTTTTGCCGTGACCCTCTCTACTCTTTCGCACATGCTATGCGGGTGAAATGATGATACCATGCCAAGTTTCAACAGTTTCAGAGTTCATTTTTTCATTGATTTTCAACTTCACGGTCATTTAGCTCTCTAAACAAATCGGTAAATGATTGAAAAACAACAAATGATGTCAGAACGTGTTGGAAATTGATGACATCGCTTTGAATGCTGCATACTAAATGCAAAAAAAATTCTAGATTACAAATAAGTTTAAAAAACATTGAAGTGCCCGTGTAGCAGACGAGTTTTCGTCCGAAATCCTGATACTAGGAAAGAGATTGTCCAGTTTGTACACGAACTGCGTCCAGTTTTTGCCGTGACCCTCTCTACTCTTTCGCACATGCTATGTGGGTGAAATGATGATACCATGCCAAGTTCAACTTTTTCATAGTTCATTGTGTAGTGATTTTCAATTTCACGGTTATTAAGCTCTCTAAACAAATCGGTAAATTTCTGAAAAACAGCAAATGATGTCAGAACGTGTTGGAAATTGATGACGTCGCTTTGAATGCTGCATATTGAACGCAAAAGAAATTGGGATTTCAAATAAGTTTAAAAAGCATGGAAGTGCCCGTGTAACAGATGAGTTCTCGTCCGAAACCCTGATACTCCGAAAGAGATTGTCCAGTTTGTAAATGAAGTGCGTCCTGTTTTTGCCCTGACCCTCTCTACTCTTTCGCACATTCTATGCGGGTGAAATGATGATACCATGCCAAGTTTCAACATTTTCAGAGTTCATTTTGTAGTGATTTTCAATTTCACGGTCGGTTAGCTCTCTAAACAAATCGGTAAATGAGTGAAAAATAGCAAATGATGTCAGAACGTGTTGGAAATTGATGACTTCGCTTTGAATGCTGCATACTGAATGCAAAAAAAATCTGGATTTCAAATAAGTTTAAAAAACATTGAAGTGCCCGTGTAACAGATGAGTTCTTGTCCGAAACACTAATACTCTGAAAGAGATTGTCCAGTTTGTACACGAAGTGCATCTAGTTTTTGCCGTGACCCTCTCTACTCTTTTGCACATGCTATGCGGGTGAAATGATGATACCATGCCAAGTTTCACCATTTTCAGAGTTCATTTTGTAGTGATTTTCAATTTCACGGTCATTTAGCTCTCTAAACAAATCGGTAAATGACTGAAAAACAGCAAATGATGTCAGAACGTGTTGGAAATTGATGACGTCGCTTTGAATGCTGCATATTGAATGCAAAAGAAGTTGGGATTTCAAATAATTTTAAAAAGCATTGAAGTGCCCGTGTAACAGATGAGTTCTCGTTCGAAAGCCTTATACTCCGAAAGAGATTGTCCAGTTTGTACACGAAGTGCGTCCAGTTTTTGCCGTGACCCTCTCTACTCTTTCGCACATGCTATGCGGGTGAAATGATGATACCATGCCAAGTTTCAACATTTTCAGAGTTCATTTTTAGTGATTTTCAACTTCACGGTCATTTAGCTCTCTAAACAAATCGGTAAATGACTGAAAAACAACAAATGATCTCAGAACGTGTTGGAAATTGATGACATCGCTTTGAGTGATGCATACGGAACGCAAAAAAATTCTGGATTTCAAATAAGTTTAAAAAACATTGAAGTGCTCGTGTAGCAGATGAGTTTTCGTACGAAATCCTGATACTCCGAAAGAGATTGTCCAGTTTGTACACGAAGTGCGTCCAGTTTTTGCCGTGACCCTCTCTACTCTTTCGCACATGCTATGTGGGTGAAATGATGATACCATGCCAAGTTTCAACTTTTTCATAGTTCATTTTGTAGTGATTTTCAATTTCACGGTCATTTAGCTCTCTAAACAAATCGGTAAATGACTGAAAAACATCAAATGATGTCAGAACGTGTTGGAAATTGATGACGTCTCTTTGAATGCTGCATATTGAACGCAAAAGAAGTTGGGATTTCAAATAAGTTTAAAAATCATTGAAGTGCCCGTGTAACAGATGAGTTCTCGTCCGAAACCCTGATACTCCGAAAGAGATTGTCCAGTTTGTACACGAAGTGCGTCCAGTTTTTGCCGTGACCCTCTCTACTCTTTCACACATGCTATGCGGGTGAAATGATGATACCATGCCAGTTTCAAACTTTTCAGAGTTCATTTTTTAGTGATTTTCAACTTCACGGTCATTTAGCTCTCTAAACAAATCGGTAAATGACTGAAAGACAACAAATGATCTCAGAACGTCTTGGAAATTGATGACATCGCTTTGAGTGATGCATACTGAACGCAAAAAAATTCTGGATTTCAAATAAGTTTAAAAAACATTGAAGTGCCCGTGTAGCAGATGAGTTTTCGTATGAAATCCTGATACTCCGAAAGAGATTGTCCAGTTTGTACACGAAGTGCGTCCAGTTTTTGCCGTGACCCTCTCTACTCTTTCGCACATGCTATGTGGGTGAAATGATGATACCATGCCAAGTTTCATCTTTTCCATAGTTTATTTTGTAGTGATTTTCAAATTCATGGTCATTTAGCTCTCTAAACAAATCGGTAAATGACTCAAAAACAGCAAATGATGTCAGAACGTGTTGGAAATTGATGACGTCGCTTTGAATGCTGCATATTGAACGCAAAAGAAATTGGGATTTCAAATAAGTTTAAAAAGCATGGAAGTGCCCGTGTAACAGATGAGTTCTCGTCCGAAACCCTGATACTCCGAAAGAGATTGTCCAGTTTGTAAATGAAGTTTGTCCTGTTTTTGCCGTGACCCTCTCTACTATTTCGCACATGCTATGCGGGTGAAATGATGATACCATGCCAAGTTTCAACATTTTCAGAGTTCATTTTTTAGTTTTTTTCAATTTCACGGTCATTTAGCTCTCTAAACAAATCGATAAATGACTGGAAAACAACAAATGATGTCAGAACATGTTGGAAATTGATGACATCGCTTTGAATGCTGCATACTGAATGCAAAAAAATTCTGGATTACAAATAAGTTTAAAAAACATTGAAGTGCCCGTGTAGCAGACGAGTTTTCGTCCGAAATCCTGATACTAGGAAAGAGATCGTCCAGTTTGTACACGAAGTGCGTCCAGTTTTTGCCGTGACCCTCTCTACTCTTTCGCACATGCTATGTGGGTGAAATGATGATACCATGCCAAGTTTCAACTTTTTCATAGTTCATTTTGTAGTGATTTTCAATTTCACGGTCATTTAGCTCTCTAAACAAATCGGTAAATGACTGAAAAACAGCAAATGATGTCAGAACGTGTTGGAAATTGATGACGTCGCTTCAAATGCTGCATACTGAATGCAAAAAAAATCTGGAGTTCAAATAAGTTTAAAAAACATTGAAGTGCCCATGTAACAGATGAGTTCTCGTCTGAAACCCTGATACTCCGAAAGAGATTGTCCAGTTTGTACACGAAGTGCGTCCAGTTTTTGCCGTGACCCTCTCTACTCTTTCGCACATGCTATGCGGGTGAAATGATGATACCATGCCAAGTTTCAACATTTTTAGAGTTCATTTTGTAGTGATTTTCAATTTCACGGTCGGTTAGCTCTCTAAACAAATCGGTAAATGAATGAAAAATAGCAAATGATGTCAGAACGTGTTGGAAATTGATGACTTCGCTTTGAATGCTGCATACTGAATACAAAAAAATCTGGATTTCAAATAAGTTTAAAAAACGTTGAAGTACCCGTGTAACAGATGAGTTCTTGTCCGAAACACTAATACTCTGAAAGAGATTGTCCAGTTTGTACATGAAGTGCATCTAGTTTTTGCCGTGACCCTCTCTACTCTTTTGCACATGCTATGCGGGTGAAATGATGATACCATGCCAAGTTTCACCATTTTCAGAGTTCATTTTATAGTGATTTTCAATTTCACGGTCATTTAGCTCTCTAAACAAATCGGTAAATGACTGAAAAACAGCAAATGATGTCAGAACGTGTTGGAAATTGATGACGTCGCTTTGAATGCTGCATATTGAACGCAAAAGAAGTTGGTTTCAAATAAGTTTAAAAAGCATTGAAGTGCCCGTGTAACAGATGAGTTCTCGTCCGAAACCCTGATACTCCGAAAGAGATTGTCCAGTTTGTACACGAAGTGCGTCCAGTTTTTGCCGTGACCCTCTCTACTCTTTCGCACATGCTATGCGGGTGAAATGATGATACCATGCCAAGTTTCAACATTTTCAGAGTTCATTTTTTAGTGATTTTCAACTTCACGGTCATTTAGCTCTCTAAACAAATC
>NC_041392.1:363720509-363722340 GCF_002162155.2 Triticum dicoccoides
GTAAATGACTGAAAAACAACAAATGATCTCAGAACGTGTTGGAAATTGATGATATCGCTTTGAGTGATGCATACTGAACGCAAAAAAATATCTGGATTTCAAATAAGTTTAAAAAACATTGAAGTGCCCGTGTAGCAGATGAGTTTTCGTACGAAATCCTGATACTCCGAAAGAGATTGTCCAGTTTGTACACGAAGTGCGTCCAGTTTTTGCTGTGACCCTCTCTACTCTTTCGCACATGCTATGTGGGTGAAATGATGATACCATGCCAAGTTTCAACTTTTTCGTAGTTCATTTTGTAGTGATTTTCAATTTCACGGTCATTTAGCTCTCTAAACAAATCGGTAAATGACTGAAAAACAGCAAGTGATGTCAGAACGTGTTGGAAATTGATGACGTCGCTTTGAATGCTGCATATTGAACGCAAAAGAAATTGGGATTTCAGATAAGTTTAAAAAGCATGGAAGTGCCCGTGTAATAGATGAGTTCTCGTCTGAAACCCTGATACTCTGAAAGAGATTGTCCAGTTTGTAAATGAAGTGCGTCCTGTTTTTGCCGTGACCCTCTCTACTCTTTCGCACATGCTATGCGGTTGAAATGATGATACCATGCCAAGTTTCAACATTTTCAGAGTTCATTTTTTAGTTTTTTTCAATTTCACGGTCATTTAGCTCTCTAAACAAATCGGTAAATGACTGAAAAACAGCAAATGATGTCAGAACGTGTTTGAAATTGATGACGTCGCTTTGAATGCTGCATATTGAACGCAAAAGAAGTTGGGATTTCAAATAAGTTTAAAAAGCATTGAAGTGCCCGTGTAACAGATGAGTTCTCGTCCGAAACCCTGATACTCTGAAAGAGATTGTCCAGTTTGTACACGAAGTGCGTCCAGTTTTTGCCGTGACCCTCTCTACTCTTTCGGACATGCTATGTGGGTGAAATGATGATACCATGCCAAGTTTCAACTTTTTCATAGTTCATTTTGTAGTGATTTTCAATTTCACGGTCATTTAGCTCTCTAAACAAATCGGTAAATGACTGAAAAACAGCAAATGATGTCAGAACGTGTTGGAAATTGATGACGTCGCTTTGAATGCTGCATATTGAACGCAAAAGAAATTGGGATTTCAGATAAGTTTAAAAAGCATGGAAGTGCCCGTGTAACAGATGAGTTCTCGTCCGAAACCCTGATACTCCGAAAGAGATTGTCCAGTTTGTAAATGAAGTGCGTCCTGTTTTTGCCGTGACCCTCTCTACTCTTTCGCACATGCTATGCGGGTGAAATGATGATACCATGCCAAGTTTCAACATTTTCAGAGTTCATTTTTTAGTTTTTTTCAATTTGACGGTCATTTAGCTCTCTAAACAAATCGGTAAATGACTGAAAAACAGCAAATGATGTCAGAACGTGTTGGAAATTGATGACGTCACTTTGAATGCTGCATATTGAACGCAAAAGAAGTTGGGATTTCAAATAAGTTTAAAAACATTGAAGTGCCCGTGTAACAGATGAGTTCTCGTCCGAAACCCTGATACTCCGAAAGAGATTGTCCAGTTTGTACACGAAGTGCATCCAGTTTTGGCCGTGACCCTCTCTACTCTTTCACACATGCTATGCGGGTGAAATGATGATACCATGCCAAGTTTCAACATTTTCAGAGTTCATTTTTTAGTGATTTTCAACTTCACGGTCATTTAGCTCTCTAAATAAATCGGTAAATGACTGAAAAACAACAAATGATCTCAGAACGTGTTGGAAATTGATGACATCGCTTTGAGTGATGCGTACTGAACGCAAAAAAAATTTGGATTTCAAATAAGTTTAAAAAAC
>NC_041392.1:363722350-363723612 GCF_002162155.2 Triticum dicoccoides
GAGTTCATTTTTTAGTGATTTTCAACTTCACGGTCATTTAGCTCTCTAAACAAATCGGTAAATGACTGAAAAACAACAAATGATCTCAGAACGTGTTGGAAATTGATGACATCGCTTTGAGTGATGCGTACTGAACGCAAAAAAAATTTGGATTTCAAATAAGTTTAAAAAACATTGAAGTGCCCGTGTAACAGATGAGTTCTCGTCCGAAACCCTGATACTCCGAAAGAGATTGTCCAGTTTGTAAATGAAGTGCGTCCTGTTTTTCCCGTGACCCTCTCTACTCTTTCGCACATGCTATGCGGGTGAAATGATGATACCATGCCAAGTTTCAACATTTTCAGAGTTCATTTTTTAGTTTTTTTCAATTTCACGGTCATTTAGCTCTCTAAACAAATCAGTAAATGACTCAAAAACAGCAAATGATGTCAGAACGTGTTGGAAATTTATGACGTCGCTTTGAATGCTGCATATTGAACGCAAAAGAAGTTGGGATTTCAAATAAGTTTAAAAAGCATTGAAGTGCCCGTGTAACAGATGAGTTCTCGTCCGAAACCCTGATACTCCGAAAGAGATTGTCCAGTTTGTACACGAAGTGCGTCCAGTTTTTGCCGTGACCCTCTCTACTCTTTCGCACATGCTATGCGGGTGAAATGATGATACCATGCCAAGTTTCAACATTTTCAGAGTTCATTTTTTAGTGATTTTCAACTTCACGGTCATTTAGCTCTCTAAACAAATCGGTAAATGACTGAAAAACAACAAATGATCTCAGAACGTGTTGGAAATTGATGATATCGCTTTGAGTGATGCATACTGAACGCAAAAAAAAATCTGGATTTCAAGTAAGTTTAAAGAACATTGAAGTGCCCGTGTAGCAGATGAGTTTTAGTACGAAATCCTGATACTCCGAAAGAGATTGTCCAGTTTGTACACGAAGTGCGTCCAGTTTTTGCTGTGACCCTCTCTACTCTTTCGCACATGCTATGTGGGTGAAATGATGATACCATGCCAAGTTTCAACTTTTTCATAGTTCATTTTGTAGTGATTTTCAATTTCACGGTCATTTAGCTCTCTAAACAAATCGGTAAATGACTGAAAAACAGCAAATGATGTCAGAACGTGTTCGAAATTGATGACGTCGCTTTGAATGCTGCATATTGAACGCAAAAGAAATTGGGATTTCAGATAAGTTTAAAAAGCATGGAAGTGCCCGTGTAATAGATGAGTTCTCGTCCGAAACCCTGATACTCCGAAAGAGA
>NC_041392.1:363724292-363726029 GCF_002162155.2 Triticum dicoccoides
GAGTTCATTTTTTAGTGATTTTCAACTTCACGGTCATTTAGCTCTCTAAACAAATCGGTAAATGACTGAAAAACAACAAATGATCTCAGAACGTGTTGGAAATTGATGACATCGCTTTGAGTGATGCGTACTGAACGCAAAAAAAATTTGGATTTCAAATAAGTTTAAAAAACATTGAAGTGCCCGTGTAACAGATGAGTTCTCGTCCGAAACCCTGATACTCCGAAAGAGATTGTCCAGTTTGTAAATGAAGTGCGTCCTGTTTTTCCCGTGACCCTCTCTACTCTTTCGCACATGCTATGCGGGTGAAATGATGATACCATGCGAAGTTTCAACATTTTCAAAGTTCATTTTTTAGTTTTTTTCAATTTCACGGTCATTTAGCTCTCTAAACAAATCAGTAAATGACTGAAAAACAGCAAATGATGTCAGAACGTGTTGGAAATTGATGACGTCGCTTTGAATGCTGCATATTGAACGCAAAAGAAATTGGGATTTCAAATAAGTTTAAAAAGCATGGAAGTGCCCGTGTAACAGATGAGTTCTCGTCCGAAACCCTGATACTCCGAAAGAGATTGTCCAGTTTGTAAATGAAGTTTGTCCTGTTTTTGCCGTGACCCTCTCTACTATTTCGCACATGCTATGCGGGTGAAATGATGATACCATGCCAAGTTTCAACATTTTCAGAGTTCGTTTTTTAGTTTTTTTCAATTTCACGGTCATTTAGCTCTCTAAACAAATCGATAAATGACTGGAAAACAACAAATGATGTCAGAACATGTTGGAAATTGATGACATCGCTTTGAATGCTGCATACTGAATGCAAAAAAATTCTGGATTACAAATAAGTTTAAAAAACATTGAAGTGCCCGTGTAGCAGACGAGTTTTCGTCCGAAATCCTGATACTAGGAAAGAGATCGTCCAGTTTGTACACGAAGTGCGTCCAGTTTTTGCCGTGACCCTCTCTACTCTTTCGCACATGCTATGTGGGTGAAATGATGATACCATGCCAAGTTTCAACTTTTTCATAGTTCATTTTGTAGTGATTTTCAATTTCACGGTCATTTAGCTCTCTAAACAAATCGGTAAATGACTGAAAAACAGCAAATGATGTCAGAACGTGTTGGAAATTGATGACGTCGCTTCAAATGCTGCATACTGAACGCAAAAAAAATCTGGAGTTCAAATAAGTTTAAAAAACATTGAAGTGCCCATGTAACAGATGAGTTCTCGTCTGAAACCCTGATACTCCGAAAGAGATTGTCCAGTTTGTACACGAAGTGCGTCCAGTTTTTGCCCTGACCCTCTCTACTCTTTCGCACATGCTATGCGGGTGAAATGATGATACCATGCCAAGTTTCAACATTTTTAGAGTTCATTTTGTAGTGATTTTCAATTTCACGGTCGGTTAGCTCTCTAAACAAATCGGTAAATGAATGAAAAATAGCAAATGATGTCAGAACGTGTTGGAAATTGATGACTTCACTTTGAATGCTGCATACTGAATACAAAAAAAATCTGGATTTCAAATAAGTTTAAAAAACATTGAAGTACCCGTGTAACAGATGAGTTCTTGTCCGAAACACTAATACTCTGAAAGAGATTGTCCAGTTTGTACATGAAGTGCATCTAGTTTTTGCCGTGACCCTCTCTACTCTTTTGCACATGCTATGCGGGTGAAATGATGATACCATGCCAAGTTTCACCATTTTCAGAGTTCATTTTATAGTGATTTT
>NC_041392.1:363730986-363749471 GCF_002162155.2 Triticum dicoccoides
GAGTTCATTTTTTAGTGATTTTCAACTTCACGGTCATTTAGCTCTCTAAACAAATCGGTAAATGACTGAAAAACAACAAATGATCTCAGAACGTGTTGGAAATTGATGACATCGCTTTGAGTGATGCGTACTGAACGCAAAAAAAATTTGGATTTCAAATAAGTTTAAAAAACATTGAAGTGCCCGTGTAATAGATGAGTTCTCGTCCGAAACCCTGATACTCCGAAAGAGATTGTCCAGTTTGTAAATGAAGTGCGTCCTGTTTTTCCCGTGACCCTCTCTACTCTTTTGCACATGCTATGCGGGTGAAATGATGATACCATGCGAAGTTTCAACATTTTCAAAGTTCATTTTTTAGTTTTTTTCAATTTCACGGTCATTTAGCTCTCTAAACAAATCAGTAAATGACTGAAAAACAGCAAATGATGTCAGAACGTGTTGGAAATTTATGACGTCGCTTTGAATGCTGCATATTGAACGCAAAAGAAGTTGGGATTTCAAATAAGTTTAAAAAGCATTGAAGTGCCCGTGTAACAGATGAGTTCTCGTCCGAAACCCTGATACTCCGAAAGAGATTCTCCAGTTTGTACACGAAGTGCGTCCAGTTTTTGCCGTGACCCTCTCTACTCTTTCGCACATGCTATGCGGGTGAAATGATGATACCATGCCAAGTTTCAACATTTTCAGAGTTCATTTTTTAGTGATTTTCAACTTCACGGTCATTTAGCTCTCTAAACAAATC
Source organism: Triticum dicoccoides (assembly GCF_002162155.2). Lineage (NCBI taxonomy): Eukaryota > Viridiplantae > Streptophyta > Magnoliopsida > Poales > Poaceae > Triticum > Triticum dicoccoides. The sequence continues at coordinate 363,731,729 of NC_041392.1, forward strand.
GGTAAATGACTGAAAAACAACAAATGATCTCAGAACGTGTTGGAAATTGATGATATCGCTTTGAGTGATGCATACTGAACGCAAAAAAAAATCTGGATTTCAAATAAGTTTAAAGAACATTGAAGTGCCCGTGTAGCAGATGAGTTTTAGTACGAAATCCTGATACTCCGAAAGAGATTGTCCAGTTTGTACACGAAGTGCATCCAGTTTTTGCTGTGACCCTCTCTACTCTTTCGCACATGCTATGTGGGTGAAATGATGATACCATGCCAAGTTTCAACTTTTTCATAGTTCATTTTGTAGTGATTTTCAATTTCACGGTCATTTAGCTCTCTAAACAAATCGGTAAATGACTGAAAAACAGCAAATGATGTCAGAACGTGTTGGAAATTGATGACGTCGCTTTGAATGCTGCATATTGAACGCAAAAGAAATTGGGATTTCAGATAAGTTTAAAAAGCATGGAAGTGCCCGTGTAATAGATGAGTTCTCGTCCGAAACCCTGATACTCCGAAAGAGATTGTCCAGTTTGTAAATGAAGTGCGTCCTGTTTTTGCCGTGACCCTCTCTACTCTTTCGCACATGCTATGCGGGTGAAATGATGATACCATGCCAAGTTTCAACATTTTCAGAGTTCATTTTTTAGTTTTTTTCAATTTCACGGTCATTTAGCTCTCTAAACAAATCGGTAAATGACTGAAAAACAACAAATGATCTCAGAACGTGTTGGAAATTGATGATATCGCTTTGAGTGATGCATACTGAACGCAAAAAAAAATCTGGATTTCAAATAAGTTTAAAGAACATTGAAGTGCCCGTGTAGCAGATGAGTTTTAGTACGAAATCCTGATACTCTGAAAGAGATTGTCCAGTTTGTACACGAAGTGCGTCCAGTTTTTGCCGTGACCCTCTCTACTCTTTCGCACATGCTATGTGGGTGAAATGATGATACCATGCCAAGTTTCAACTTTTTCATAGTTCATTTTGTAGTGATTTTCAATTTCACGGTCATTTAGCTCTCTAAACAAATCGGTAAGTGACTGAAAAACAGCAAATGATGTCAGAACGTGTTGGAAATTGATGACGTCGCTTTGATTGCTTCATATTGAACGCAAAAGAAATTGGGATTTCAGATAAGTTTAAAAAGCATGGAAGTGCCCGTGTAACAGATGAGTTCTCGTCCGAAACCCTGATACTCCGAAAGAGATTGTCCAGTTTGTACACGAAGTGCATCCAGTTTTTGCCGTGACCCTCTCTACTCTTTCGCACATGCTATGCGGGTGAAATGATGATACCATGCCAAGTTTCAACATTTTCAGAGTTCATTTTTTAGTGATTTTCAACTTCACGGTCATTTAGCTCCCTAAACAAATCAGTAAATGACTGAAAAACAACAAATGATCTCAGAACGTGTTGGAAATTGATGATATCGCTTTGAGTGATGCATACTGAACGCAAAAAAAATCTGGATTTCAAATAAGTTTAAAGAACATTGAAGTGCCCGTGTAGCAGATGAGTTTTAGTACGAAATCCTGATACTCCGAAAGAGATTGTCCAGTTTGTACACGAAGTGCGTCCAGTTTTTGCTGTGACCCTCTCTACTCTTTCGCACATGCTATGTGGGTGAAATGATGATACCATGCCAAGTTTCAACTTTTTCATAGTTCATTTTGTAGTGATTTTCAATTTCACGGTCATTTAGCTCTCTAAACAAATCGGTAAATGACTGAAAAACAGCAAATGATGTCAGAACGTGTTGGAAATTGATGACGTCGCTTTGAATGCTGCATATTGAACGCAAAAGAAATTGGGATTTCAGATAAGTTTAAAAAGCATGGAAGTGCCCGTGTAACAGATGAGTTCTCGTCCGAAACCCTGATACTCCGAAAGAGATTGTCCAGTTTGTACACGAAGTGCGTCCAGTTTTTGCCGTGACCCTCTCTACTCTTTCGCACATGCTATGCGGGTGAAATGATGATACCATGCCAAGTTTCAACATTTTCAGAGTTCATTTTTTAGTGATTTTCAACTTCACGGTCATTTAGCTCTCTAAACAAATCGGTAAATGACTGAAAAACAACAAATGATCTCAGAACGTGTTGGAAATTGATGATATCGCTTTGAGTGATGCATACTGAACGCAAAAAAAAATCTGGATTTCAAATAAGTTTAAAGAACATTGAAGTGCCCGTGTAGCAGATGAGTTTTAGTACGAAATCCTGATACTCCAAAAGAGATTGTCCAGTTTGTACACGAAGTGCGTCCAGTTTTTGCTGTGACCCTCTCTACTCTTTCGCACATGCTATGTGGGTGAAATGATGATACCATGCCAAGTTTCAACTTTTTCATAGTTCATTTTGTAGTGATTTTCAATTTCACGGTCATTTAGCTCTCTAAACAAATCGGTAAATGACTGAAAAACAGCAAATGATGTCAGAACGTGTTGGAAATTGATGACGTCGCTTTGAATGCTGCATATTGAACGCAAAAGAAATTGGGATTTCAGATAAGTTTAAAAAGCATGGAAGTGCCCGTGTAATAGATGAGTTCTCGTCCGAAACCCTGATACTCCGAAAGAGATTGTCCAGTTTGTAAATGAAGTGCGTCCTGTTTTTGCCGTGACCCTCTCTACTCTTTCGCACATGCTATGCGGGTGAAATGATGATACCATGCCAAGTTTCAACATTTTCAGAGTTCATTTTTTAGTTTTTTTCAATTTCACGGTCATTTAGCTCTCTAAACAAATCGGTAAATGACTGAAAAATAGCAAATGATGTCAAAACGTGTTTGAAATTGATGACGTCGCTTTGAATGCTGCATATTGAACGCAAAAGAAGTTGGGATTTCAAATAAGTTTAAAAAGCATTGAAGTGCCCGTGTAACAGATGAGTTCTCGTCCGAAACCCTGATACTCTGAAAGAGATTGTCCAGTTTGTACACGAAGTGCGTCCAGTTTTTGCCGTGACCCTCTCTACTCTTTCGCACATGCTATGTGGGTGAAATGATGATACCATGCCAAGTTTCAACTTTTTCATAGTTCATTTTGTAGTGATTTTCAATTTCACGGTCATTTAGCTCTCTAAACAAATCGGTAAATGACTGAAAAACAGCAAATGATGTCAGAACGTGTTGGAAATTGATGACGTCGCTTTGAATGCTGCACATTGAACGCAAACGAAATTGGGATTTCAGATAAGTTTAAAAAGCATGGAAGTGCCCGTGTAACAGATGAGTTCTCGTCCGAAACCCTGATACTCCGAAAGAGATTGTCCAGTTTGTAAATGAAGTGCGTCCTGTTTTTTCCGTGACCCTCTCTACTCTTTCGCACATGCTATGCGGGTGAAATGATGATACCATGCCAAGTTTCAACATTTTCAAAGTTCATTTTTTAGTTTTTTTCAATTTCACGGTCATTTAGCTCTCTAAACAAATCGGTAAATGACTGAAAAACAGCAAATGATGTCAGAACGTGTTGGAAATTGATGACGTCGCTTTGAATGCTGCATATTGAACGCAAAAGAAGTTGGGATTTCAAATAAGTTTAAAAAGCATTGAAGTGCCCGTGTAACAGATGAGTTCTCGTCCGAAACCCTGATACTCCGAAAGAGATTGTCCAGTTTGTACACGAAGTGCATCCAGTTTTTGCCGTGACCCTCTCTACTCTTTCGCACATGCTATGTGGGTGAAATGATGATACCATGCCAAGTTTCAACATTTTCAGAGTTCATTTTTTAGTGATTTTCAACTTCACGGTCATTTAGCTCTCTAAACAAATCGGTAAATGACTGAAAAACAACAAATGATCTCAGAACGTGTTGGAAATTGATGACATCGCTTTGAGTGATGCGTACTGAACACAAAAAAATTCTGGATTTCAAATAAGTTTAAAAAACATTGAAGTGCCCGTGTAACAGATGAGTTCTCGTCCGAAACCCTGATACTCCGAAAGAGATTGTCCAGTTTGTAAATGAAGTGCGTCCTGTTTTTCCCGTGACCCTCTCTACTCTTTCGCACATGCTATGCGGGTGCAATGATGATACCATGCCAAGTTTCAACATTTTCAGAGTTCATTTTTTAGTTTTTTTCAATTTCACGGTCATTTAGCTCTCTAAACAAATCAGTAAATGACTCAAAAACAGCAAATGATGTCAGAACGTGTTGGAAATTGATGATGTCGCTTTGAATGCTGCATATTGAACGCAAAAGAAGTTGGGATTTCAAATAAGTTTAAAAAGCATTGAAGTGCCCGTGTAACAGATGAGTTCTCGTCCGAAACCCTGATACTCCGAAAGAGATTGTCCAGTTTGTACACGAAGTGCGTCCAGTTTTTGCCGTGACCCTCTCTACTCTTTATCACATGCTATGCGGGTGAAATGATGATACCATGCCAAGTTTCAACATTTTCAGAGTTCATTTTTTAGTGATTTTCAACTTCACGGTCATTTAGCTCTCTAAACAAATCGGTAAATGACTGAAAAACAACAAATGATCTCAGAACGTGTTGGAAATTGATGACATCGCTTTGAGTGATGCATACTGAACGCAAAAAAATTATGGATTTCAAATAAGTTTAAAAAACATTGAAGTGCCCGTGTAGCAGATGAGTTTTCATACGAAATCCTGATACTCCGAAAGAGATTGTCCAGTTTGTACACGAAGTGCGTCCAGTTTTTGCCGTGACCCTCTCTACTCTTTCGCACATGCTATGTGGGTGAAATGATGATACCATGCCAAGTTTCAACTTTTTCATAGTTCATTTTGTAGTGATTTTCAATTTCACGGTCATTTAGCTCTCTAAACAAATCGGTAAATGACTGAAAAATAGCAAATGATGTCAGAACGTGTTGGAAATTGATGACGTCGCTTTGAATGCTGCATATTGAACGCAAAAGAAATTGGGATTTCAAATAAGTTTAAAAAGCATGGAAGTGCCCGTGTAACAGATGAGTTCTCGTACGAAATCCTGATACTCCGAAAGAGATTGTCCAGTTTGTAAATGAAGTGTGTCTTGTTTTTGCCGTGACCCTCTCTACTCTTTCGCACATGCTATGCGGGTGAAATGATGATACCATGCCAAGTTTCAACATTTTTAGAGTTCATTTTTTAGTTTTTTTCAATATCACGGTCATTTAGCTCTCTAAACAAATCGGTAAATGACTGAAAAACAACAAATGATGTCAGAACGTGTTGGAAATTGATGACATCGCTTTGAATGCTGCATACTGAACGCAAAAAAATTCTGGATTTCAAAGTTTAAAAAGCATTGAAGTGTCCGTGTAATAGACGAGTTTTCGTCCGAAACCCTGATACTCCAAAAGAGATTGTCCAGTTTGTACACGAAGTGCGTCCAGTTTTTGCCGTGACCCTCTCTACTCTTTTGCACATGCTATGCGGGTGAAATGATGATACCATGTCAAGTTTCAACTTTTTCATAGTTCATTTTGTAGTGATTTTCAATTTCACGGTCATTTAGCTCTCTAAAAAAATCGGTAAATGACTGAAAAACAGCAAATGATGTCAGAACGTGTTGGAAATTGATGACCGTCGAAAAGTTTTTCTTTCTATCCGAGGTGGTACTAAACTTTTGTGCGTCTTTTCCGCTAGAAAAGAAAAAAGATTTATCCAGAATACCGTCATTGGGCCGCGCGTGCTCTGGCCCAACAAGCCCAGCAATTTATTATTGCCCACATCGTTGGGAAGGCCTTATTTGTTGCATGGCGCGAGGAATAGTTAAAGTTTCGCATAGGGCGCCTAAGACTAGGCCGGCCCGTTTCCCCTTTTTGGTTGTTCTATTTCTATTTTTCTTTTTCTGTTCCTTTCTATTTCTCTTTTATAATTTTTTCCTTTTTTCCGTACTATTTAATTATTTTTTTCTTTTTCAAAAAATCTTCAAGATTTATTTATAAAAATTACTTTTTATAAAATGTTCCATAGTTTAAAAAACATTGAAGTGCCCGTGTAACAGAGGAGTTCTTGTCCAAAACACTAATACTCTGAAAGAGATTGTCCAGTTTGTACACAAAGTGCATCTAGTTTTTTCTGTGACCCTCTCTACTCTTTCGCACATGCTATGCGGGTGAAATGATGATACCATGCCAAGTTTCAACATTTTCGGAGTTCATTTTTGTACTGATTTTCAATTTCACGGTCATTTAGCTGTCTAAACAAATCGGTAAATGACTAAAAAACAGCAAATGATGTCAGAACGTGTTGCGAATTGATGACGTCGCTTTGAATGCTGCAGATTGAACGCAAAAGAAGTTGGGATTTCAAATAAGTTTAAAAAGCATTGAAGTGCCCGTGTAACAGATGAGTTCTCGTCCGAAACCCTGTTACTCCGAAAGAGATTGTCCAGTTTGTACACGAAGTGCGTCCAGTTTTTGCCGTGACCCTCTCTACTCTTTCGCACATGCTATGCGGGTGAAATGATGATACCATGCCAAGTTTCAACATTTTCAGAGTTCATTTTTTAGTGATTCTCAACTTCACGGTCATTTAGCTCTCTAAACAAATCGGTAAATGACTGAAAAACAACAAATGATCTCAGAACGTGTTGGAAATTGATGACATCGCTTTGAGTGATGCATACTGAACGCAAAAAAAATCTGGATTTTAAATAAGTTTAAAAAACATTGAAGTGCCCGTGTAGCAGATGAGTTTTCATACGAAATCCTGATACTCCGAAAGAGATTGTCCAGTTTGTACACGAAGTGCGTCCAGTTTTTGCCGTGACCCTCTCTACTCTTTCGCACATGCTATGTGGGTGAAATGATGATACCATGCCAAGTTTCAACTTTTTCATAGTTCATTTTGTAGTGATTTTCAATTTCACGGTCATTTAGCTCTCTAAACAAATCGGTAAATGACTGAAAAATAGCAAATGATGTCAGAACGTGTTGGAAATTGATGACGTCGCTTTGAATGCTGCATATTGAACGCAAAAGAAATTGGGATTTCAAATAAGTTTAAAAAGCATGGAAGTGCCCGTGTAACAGATGACTTCTCGTACGAAATCCTGATACTCCGAAAGACATTGTCCAGTTTGTAAATGAAGTGTGTCTTGTTTTTGCCGTGACCCTCTCTACTCTTTCGCACATGCTATGCGGGTGAAATGATGATACCATGCCAAGTTTCAACATTTTTAGAGTTCATTTTTTAGTTTTTTTCAATTTCACGGTCATTTAGCTCTCTAAACAAATCGGTAAATGACTGAAAAACAGCAAATGATGTCAGAACGTGTTGGAAATTGATGACATCGCTTTGAATGCTGCATACTGAACGCAAAAAAATTCTGGATTTCAAAGTTTAAAAAGCATTGAAGTGTCCGTGTAATAGACGAGTTTTCGTCCGAAACCCTGATACTCCAAAAGAGATTGTCCAGTTTGTACACGAAGTGCGTCCAGTTTTTGCCGTGACCCTCTCTACTCTTTTGCACATGCTATGCGGGTGAAATGATGATACCATGTCAAGTTTCAACTTTTTCATAGTTCATTTTGAAGGGTTTTTCAATTTCACGGTCATTTAGCTCTCTAAAAAATCGGTAAATGACTGAAAAACAGCAAATGATGTCAGAACGTGTTGGAAATTGATGACCGTCGAAAAGTTTTTCTTTCTATCCGAGGTGGTACTAAACTTTTGTGCGTCTTTTCCGCTAGAAAAGAAAAAAGATTTATCCAGAATACCGTCATTGGGCCGCGCGTGCTCTGGCCCAACAAGCCCAGCAATTTATTATTGCCCACATCGTTGGGAAGGCCTTATTTGTTGCATGGCGCGAGGAATAGTTAAAGTTTCGCACAGGGCGCCTAAGACTAGGCCGGCCCGTTTCCCCTTTTTGGTTGTTCTATTTCTATTTTTCTTTTTCTGTTCCTTTCTATTTCTCTTTTATAATTTTTTCCTTTTTTCCGTACTGTTTAATTATTTTTTTCTTTTTCAAAAAATCTTCAAGATTTATTTATAAAAATTACATTTTATAAAATGTTCCATAGTTTAAAAAACATTGAAGTGCCCGTGTAACAGAGGAGTTCTTGTCCAAAACACTGATACTCTGAAAGAGATTGTCCAGTTTGTACACGAAGTGCATCTAGTTTTTTCTGTGACCCTCTCTACTCTTTCGCACATGCTATGCGGGTGATATGATGATACCATGCCAAGTTTCAACATTTTCAGAGTTCATTTTTGTAGTGATTTTCAATTTCACGGTCATTTAGCTCTCTAAACAAATCGGTAAATGACTAAAAAACAGCAAATGAAGTCAGAACGTGTTGCGAATTGATGACGTCGCTTTGAATGCTGCAGATTGAACGCAAAAGAAGTTGGGATTTCAAATAAGTTTAAAAAGCATTGAAGTGCCCGTGTAACAGATGAGTTCTCGTCCGAAACCCTGATACTCCGAAAGAGATTGTCCAGTTTGTACACGAAGTGCGTGCAGTTTTTGCCGTGACCCTCTCTACTCTTTCGCACATGCTATGCGGGTGAAATGATGATACCACGCCAAGTTTCAACTTTTTCATATATCATTTTTTAGTGATTTTCAATTTCACGGTCATTTAGCTCTCTAAACAAATTGGTAAATGACTGATAACAGCAAATGATGTCAGAACATGTTGGAAATTGATGACGTCGCTTCGAATGCTGCATACTAAACGCAAAAAAAATCTGGAGTTCAAATAAGTTCAGAAAACATTGAAGTGCCCATGTAACAGATGGGTTCTCGTCCAAAACCCTGATACTCCGAAAGAGATTGTCCAGTTTGTACACGAAGTGCGTCCAGTTTTTGCCGTGACCCTCTCTACTCTTTTGCACATGCTATGCGGGTGAAATGATGATACCATGTCAAGTTTCAACTTTTTCATAGTTCATTTTGTAGTGATTTTCAATTTCACGGTCATTTAGCTCTCTAAAAAATCGGTAAATGACTGAAAAACAGCAAATGATGTCAGAACGTGTTGGAAATTGATGACCGTCGAAAAGTTTTTCTTTCTATCCGAGGTGGTACTAAACTTTTGTGCGTCTTTTCCGCTAGAAAAGAAAAAAGATTTATCCAGAATACCGTCATTGGGCCGCGCGTGCTCTGGCCCAACAAGCCCAGCAATTTATTATTGCCCACATCGTTGGGAAGGCCTTATTTGTTGCATGGCGCGAGGAATAGTTAAAGTTTCGCACAGGGCGCCTAAGACTAGGCCGGCCCATTTCCCCTTTTTGGTTGTTCTATTTCTATTTTTCTTTTTCTGTTCCTTTCTATTTCTCTTTTATAATTTTTTCCTTTTTTCCGTACTGTTTAATTATTTTTTTCTTTTTCAAAAAATATTCAAGATTTATTTATAAAAATTACATTTTATAAAATGTTCCATAGTTTAAAAAACATTGAAGTGCCCGTGTAACAGAGGAGTTCTTGTCCAAAACACTGATACTCTGAAAGAGATTGTCCAGTTTGTACACGAAGTGCATCTAGTTTTTTCTGTGACCCTCTCTACTCTTTCGCACATGCTATGCGGGTGAAATGATGATACCATGCCAAGTTTCAACATTTTCAGAGTTCATTTTTGTAGTGATTTTCAATTTCACGGTCATTTAGCTCTCTAAACAAATCGGTAAATGACTAAAAAACAGCAAATGATGTCAGAACGTGTTGCGAATTGATGACGTCGCTTTGAATGCTGCAGATTGAACACAAAAGTAGTTGGGATTTCAAATAAGTTTAAAAAGCATTGAAGTGCCCGTGTAACAGATGAGTTCTCGTCCGAAACCCTGATACTCCGAAAGAGATTGTCCAGTTTGTACACGAAGTGCGTGCAGTTTTTGCCGTGACCCTCTCTACTCTTTCGCACATGCTATGCGGGTGAAATGATGATACCACGCCAAGTTTCAACTTTTTCATATATCATTTTTTAGTGATTTTCAATTTCACGGTCATTTAGCTCTCTAAACAAATTGGTAAATGACTGATAACAGCAAATGATGTCAGAACATGTTGGAAATTGATGACGTCGCTTCGAATGCTGCATACTAAACGCGAAAAAAATCTGGAGTTCAAATAAGTTCAGAAAACATTGAAGTGCCCATGTAACAGATGGGTTCTCGTCCAAAACCCTGATACTCCGAAAGAGATTGTCCAGTTTGTACACGAAGTGCGTCCAGTTTTTGCCCTGACCCTCTCTACTCTTTCGCACATGCTATGCGAGTGAAATAATGATACCATGCCAAGTTTAAACATTTTCAGAGTTCATTTTGTAGTGATTTTCAATTTCACAGTCGGTTAGCTCTCTAAACAAATCGGTGAATGACTGAAAAACAGCAAATGATGTCAGAATGTGTTGGAAATTGATGACTTTGCTTTGAATGCTGCATACTGAATGCAAAAAAATCTGGATTTCAAATAAGTTTAAAAAACATTGAAGTGCCCGTGCAACAGATGAGTTCTTGTCCGAAATACTGATACTCTGAAAGAGATTGTCCAGTTTGTACACGAAGTGCATCTAGTTTGTGTCGTGACCCTCTCTACTCTTTCGCACATGCTATGCGGGTGAAATGATGATACCATGCCAAGTTTCACCATTTTCAGAGTTCATTTTGTAGTGATTTTCAATTTCACGGTCATTTAGCTCTCTAAACAAATCGGTAAATGACTGAAAAATAGCATATGATGTCAGAACGTGTTGGAAATTGATGACGTCGCTTTGAATGCTGCATATTGAACGCAAAAGAAGTTGGGATTTCAAATAAGTTTAAAAAGCATTGAAGTGCCCGTGTAACAGATGAGTTCTCGTCCGAAACCCTGATACTCCGAATGAGATTGTCCAGTTTGTACACGAAGTGCATCCAGTTTTTGCCGTGACCCTCTCTACTCTTTCGCACATGCTATGCGGGTAAAATGATGATACCATGCCAAGCTTCAACATTTTCAGAGTTCATTTTTTAGTGATTTTCAATTTCACGGTCATTTAGCTCTCTAAACAAATCGGTAAATGACTGAAAAACAACAAATGATGTCAGAACATGTTGGAAATTGATGACATCGCTTTGAATGTTGCATACTGAACGCAAAAAAATTCCGGATTTCAAATAAGTTTAAAAAACATTGAAGTGCCTGTGTAGCAGACGAGTTTTCGTCCGAAATCCTGATACTCCGAAAGAGATTGTCCAGTTTGTACACGAAGTGCGTCCAGTTTTTGCCGTGACCCTCTCTACTCTTTCGCACATGCTATGCGGGTGAAATGATGATACCATGCCAAGTTTCAACATTTTCAGAGTTCATTTTTTAGTGATTTTCAATTTCACGGTCATTTAGCTCTCTAAACAAATCGGTAAATGACTGAAAAACAACAAATGATGTCAGAACGTGTTGGAAATTGATGACATAGCTTTGAATGCTGCATACTGAACGCAAAAAAATTCTGGATTTCAAATAAGTTTAAAAAACATTGAAATGCCCGTGTAGCAGATGAGTTTTCGTCCGAAACCCTGATACTCCGAAAGAGATTGTCCAGTTTGTACACGAAGTGCGTCCAGTTTTTGCCGTGACCCTCTCTACTCTTTCGTACATGCTATGTGGGTGAAATGATGATACCATGCCAAGTTTCAACGTTTTCAGAGTTCATATTGTAGTGATTTTCAATTTCACGGACGGTTAGCTCTCTAAGCAAATCGGTAAATGACTGAAAAACAGCAAATGATGTCAGAACATGTTGAAATTGATGACGTCGCTATTAATGCTGCATACTGAATGCCAAAAAATTCTAGATTTCGAATAAGTTTAAAAAATATTGAAGTGCCCGTGTAACAGATGAGTTCTCGTCCGAAACCCTGATACTCCGAAAGAGATTGTCCAGTTTGTACACGAAGTGCATCCAGTTTTTGCCGTGACCCTCTCTACTCTTTCGCACATGCTATGCGGGTAAAATGATGATACCACGCCAAGTTTCAACATTTTCAGAGTTCATTTTTTCATGATTTTCAATTTCACGGTCATTTAGCTCTCTAAACAAATCGGTAAATGACTGAAAAACAACAAATGATGTCAGAACATGTTGGAAATTGATGACATCGCTTTGAATGTTGCATACTGAATGCAAAAAAATTCCGGATTTCAAATAAGTTTAAAAAACATTGAAGTGCCTGTGTAGCAGACGAGTTTTCGTCCGAAATCCTGATACTCCGAAAGAGATTGTCCAGTTTCTACACGAAGTGCATCCAGTTTTTGCCGTGACCCTCTCTACTCTTTCGCACATGCTATGCGGGTGAAATGATGATACCATGCCAAGTTTCAACATTTTCAGAGTTCATTTTTTAGTGATTTTCAATTTCACGGTCATTTAGCTCTCTAAACAAATCGGTAAATGACTGAAAAACAACAAATGATGTCAGAACGTGTTGGAAATTGATGACATAGCTTTGAATGCTGCATACTGAACGCAAAAAAATTCTGGATTTCAAATAAGTTTAAAAACCATTGAAATGCCCGTGTAGCAGACGAGTTTTCGTCCGAAACCCTGATACTCCGAAAGAGATTGTCCAGTTTGTACACGAAGTGCGTCCAGTTTTTGCCGTGACCCTCTCTACTCTTTCGTACATGCTATGTGGGTGAAATGATGATACCATGCCAAGTTTCAACGTTTTCAGAGTTCATTTTGTAGTGATTTTCAATTTCACGGACGGTTAGCTCTCTAAACAAATCGGTAAATGACTGAAAAACAGCAAATGATGTCAGAACATGTTGAAATTGATGACGTCGCTATCAATGCTGCATACTGAATGCAAAAAAATTCTGGATTTCGAATAAGTTTAAAAAATATTGAAGTGCCCGTGTAACAGATGAGTTCTCGTCCGAAACCCTGATACTCCGAAAGAGATTGTCCAGTTTGTACACGAAGTGCATCCAATTTTTGCTGTGACCCTCTCTACTCTTTCGCACATGCTATGCGGGTGAAATGATGACACCATGCCAAGTTTCAACTTTTTCATAGTTCATTTTGTAGTGATTTTCAATTTCACGGTCATTTAGCTCTCTAAACAAATCGGTAAATGACTGAAAAACAGCATATGATGTCAGAACGTGTTGGGAATTGATGATGTCGCTTTGAATGCTGCATATTGAACGCAAAAGAAGTTGGGATTTCAAATAAGTTTAAAAAGCATTGAAGTGCCCGTGTAACAGATGAGTTCTCGTCCGAAACCCAGATACTCCGAAAGAGATTGTCCAGTTTGTACACGAAGTGCGTCCAGTTTTTGTCGTGACCCTCTCTACTCTTTCACACACGCTATGTGGGTGAAATGATGATACCATGCCAAGTTTCAACATTTTCAGAGTTCATTTTTAGTGATTTTCAATTTCACGGTCATTTAGCTCTCTAAACAAATCGGTAAATGACTGAAAAACAACAAATGATGTCAGAACATGTTGGAAATTGATGATATTGCTTTGAATGCTGCATATTGAACGCAAAAAATTCTGGATATCAAATAAGTTTAAAAAACATTGAAGTGCCCGTGTAGCAGACGAGTTTTCGTCCGAAATCCTGATACTCCAAAAGAGATTGTCTAGTTTGTACACGAAGTGCATCCAGTTTTTGACGTGACCCTCTCTACTCTTTCGCACAAGCTATGCGGGTGAAATGATGATACCACGCCAAGTTTCAAGTTTTTCATAGTTCATTTTGTAGTGATTTTAAATTTCACGGTCATTTAGCTCTCTAAACAAATCGGTAAATGACTGAAAAACAGCAAATGATGTGAGAACATGTTGGAAATCGATGACGTTGCTTTGAATGCTGCATACTGAACGAAAAAAAATCTGGAGTTCAAATAAGTTTAAAAAACATTGAAGTGCCCGTGTAACAGATGAGTTCTTGTCCGAAACCCTGATACTCCGAAGAGATTGTCCAGTTTGTACACGAAGTGCGTCCAGTTTTTGCCGTGACCCTCTCTACTCTTTCGCACATGCTATGAGGGTGAAATGATGATACCATCCCAAGTTTCAACATTATCAGAGTTCATTTCTTAGTGATTTTCAATTTCACGGTCATTTAGCTCTCTAAACAAATTGGTAAATGATTGAAAACAACAAATGATTTCAGAATGTATTGGAAATTGATGACATCGCTTTGAATGATGCATACTGAATGCAAAAAAATTCTAGATTTCAAATAAGTTTAAAAAACATTGAAGTGCCCGTGTAGCAGACGAGTTTTCGTCCGAAATCCTGATACTCCGAAAGAGATTGTCCAGTTTGTACACGAAGTGCGTCTCGTTTTTGTTGTGACCCTCTCTACTCTTTCGCACATGCTATGCGGGTGAAATGATGATAGCATGCCAAGTTTCAACTTTATCAGAGTTCATTTTGTAGTGATTTTCAATTTCCCAGTCATTTAGCTCTCTAAACAAATCGGTAAATGACTGAAAAACAGCAAATGATGTCAAAATGTGTTGGAAATTGATGATGTCACTTTGAATGCTGCATACTGAACGCAAAAAAAATCTGGAGTTCAAATAAGTTTAAAAAACATTGAAGTGCCCGGGTAACAAATGAGATCTCGTCCGAAACCCTGATACTCCGAAAGAGATTGTCCAGTATGTACTCGAAGTGCGTCCAGTTTTTGCCTGACCCTCTCTACTCTTTCGCACAAGCTATGCGGGTGAAATGATGATACCATGACAAGTTTCAACATTTCCAGAGTTCATTTTGTAGTGATTTTCAATTTCACGGTCGGTTAGCTCTCTAAACAAATCGGTAAATGAGTAAAAAACAGGAAATGATGTCAGAACGTGTTGGAAATTGATGACTTCGCTTTGAATGCTGCATACTGAATGCAAAAAATCTGGATTTCAAATAAGTTTAAAAAACATTGAAGTGCCCGTGTAACAGATGAGTTCTCGTCCGAAACACTGATACTTTGAAAGAGATTGTCCAGTTTGTACACGAAGTGCATCTAGTTTTTGCCGTGACCCTCTCTACTCTTTCGCACATGCTATGCAGGTGAAATGATGATACCATGCCAAGTTTCAACATTTTCAGAGTTCATTTTTTAGTTATTTTCAGTTTCACGGTCATTTAGCTCTCTAAACAAATCGGTAAATGACTGAAAAACAACAAATGATGTCAGAACGTGTTGGAAATTGATGACATCGCTTTGAATGCTGCATACTGAACGCAAAAAAATTCTGGATTTCAAAGTTTAAAAAACATTGAAGTGCCCGTGTAACAGACGAGTTTTCGTCCAAAACCCTGATACTCCAAAAGAGATTGTCCAGTTTGTACACGAAGTGCGTCCAGTTTTTGCCGTGACCCTCTCTACTCTTTCGCACATGCTATGCGGGTGAAATGATGATACCATGTCAAGTTTCAACTTTTTCATAGTTCATTTTGTAGTGATTTTCAATTTCACGGTCATTTAGCTCTCTAAACAAATCGGTAAATGACTGAAAAACAGCAAATGTTGTGAGAAGGTGTTGGAAATTTATGAAGTCGCTTTGAATGCTGCATACTGAACGCAAAAAAAATCTGGAGTTCAAATCTATACCTACTAATAAAGCAAGGTGTGTTTCTCCAATTTTTTCATCCGTTCAACGTCGAAAAGTTTTTCTTTCTATCCGAGGTGGTACTAAACTTTTGTGCGTCTTTTCCGCTAGAAAAGAAAAAAGATTTATCCAGAATACCGTCATTGGGCCGCATGCGCTCCGACCCAACAAGCCCAGCAATTTATTATTGCCCACATCATTGGGAAGGCCTTATTTGTTGCATGGGGCGAGGAATAGTTAAAGTTTCGCACAGGGCTCCTAAGACTGGGCCGGCCTGTTTCCCCTTTTTGGTTGTTCTATTTCTATTTTTCTTTTTCTGTTCCTTTCTATTTCTCTTTTAGATTTTTTCCTTTTTTCCGTACTGTTTAATTATTTTTTCTTTTTCAAAAAATCTTCAAGATTTATTTATAAAAATTACATTTTATAAAATGTTCCATAGTTTAAAAAACATTGAAGTGCCCGTGTAACAGATGAGTTCTTGTCCGAAACACTGATACTCTGAAAGAGATTGTCCAGTTTGTACATGAAGTGCATCTACTTTTTCTGTGACCCCCTCTACTCTTTCGCACATGCTATGCGGGTGAAATGATGATACCATGCCAAGTTTCAACATTTTCAGAGTTCATTTTTGTAGTGATTTTCAATTTCACGGTTATTTAGCTCTCTAAACAAATCGGTAAATGACTAAAACACAGCAAATGATGTCAGAACGTGTTGGGAATTGATGACGTCGCTTTGAATGCTGCATATTGAACGCAAAAGAAGTTGGGATTTCAAATAAGTTTAAAAAGCATTGAAGTGCCCGTGTAACCGATGAGTTCTCGTTCGAAACCCTGATACTCCGAAAGAGATTGTCCAGTTTGTACACGAAGTGTGTCCAGTTTTTGCCGTGACCCTCTCTACTCTTTCGCACATGCTATGCGGGTGAAATGATGATACCATGCCAAGTTTCAACATTTTCAAAGTTCATTTTTTAGTGATTTTCAATTTCACGGTCATTTAGCTCTCTAAACAAATCGGTAAATGACTAAAAAAACAACAAATGATGTCAGAACGTGTTGGAAATTGATGACATCGCTTTGAATGCTGCATATTGAACGCAAAAAAATTCCGGATATCAAATAAGTTTAAAAAACATTGAAGTGCCCGTGTAGCAGACGAGTTTTCATCCGAAATCCTGATACTCCAAAAGAGATTGTCTAGTTTGTACACGAAGTGAATCCAGTTTTTGCCGTGACCCTCTCTTCTCTTTCGCACATGCTATGCGGGTGAAATGATGATACCACGCCAAGTTTCAACTTTTTCATAGTTCATTTTGTAGTGATTTTCAATTTCACGGTCATTTAGCTCTCTAAACAAATCGGTAAATGATTGCAAAACAGCAAATGATGTCGGAACATGTTGGAAATTGATGACGTTGCTTTGAATGCTTCATACTGAACGCAAAAAAATCTGGAGTTCAAATAAGTTTAAAAAACATTGAAGTGCCCATGTAACAGATGAGTTCTCGTCCGAAACCCTGATACTCCGAAAGAGATTGTCCAGTTTGTACAGAAGTGCGTCCAGTTTTTGCCCTGACCCTCTCTACTCTTTCGCACATGCTATGCGGGTGAAATGATGATACCATGCCAAGTTTCAACATTTTCGGAGTTCATTTTGTAGTGATTTTCAATTTCACGGTCATTTAGCTCTCTAAACAAATCGGTAAATGACTGAAAAACAGCAAATGATGTCAGAACATGTTGAAATTGATGATGTCGCTATCAATGCTGCATACTGAATGCAAAAAAATTCTGGATTTCAAATAAGTTTAAAAAATATTGAAGTGCCCGTGTAACAGATGAGTTCTCGTCCGAAACCCTGATACTCCGAAAGAGATTGTCCAGTTTGTACACGAAGTGCATCCAATTTTTGCTGTGACCCTCTCTACTCTTTCGCACATGCTATGCGGGTGAAATGATGATACCATGCCAAGTTTCAACTTTTTCATAGTTCATTTTGTAGTGATTTTCAATTTCACGGTCATTTAGCTCTCTAAACAAATCGGTAAATGACTGAAAAACAGCAAATGATGTCAGAACGTGTTGGAAATTGATGACGTCGCTTTGAATGCTGCATATTGAACGCAAAAGAAGTTGGGATTTCAAATAAGTTTAAAAAGCATTGAAGTGCCCGTGTAACAACTGAGTTCTCGTCCGAAACCCTGATACTCCGAAAGAGATTGTCCAGT
>NC_041392.1:363749889-363750832 GCF_002162155.2 Triticum dicoccoides
TACATGCTATGTGGGTGAAATGATGATACCATGCCAAGTTTCAACGTTTTCAGAGTTCATTTTGTAGTGATTTTCAATTTCACGGACGGTTAGCTCTCTAAACAAATCGGTAAATGACTGAAAAACAGCAAATGATGTCAGAACATGTTGAAATTGATGACATCACTATCAATGCTGCATACTGAATGCAATAAAATTCTGGATTTCGAATAATTTTAAAAAATATTGAAGTGCCCGTGTAACAGATGAGTTCTCGTCCGAAACCCTGATACTCCGAAAGAGATTGTCCAGTTTGTACACGAAGTGCATCCAATTTTTGCTGTGACCCTCTCTACTCTTTCGCACATGCTATGCGGGTGAAATGATGATACCATGCCAAGTTTCAACTTTTTCATAGTTCATTTTGTAGTGATTTTCAATTTCACGGTCATTTAGCTCTCTAAACAAATCGGTAAATGACTGAAAAACAGCAAATGATGTCAGAACGTGTTGGAAATTGATGACGTTGCTTTGAATGCTGCATATTGAACGCAAAAGAAGTTGGGATTTCAAATAAGTTTAAAAAGCATTGAAGTGCCCGTGTAACAGATGAGTTCTCGTCCGAAACCCTGATACTCCGAAAGAGATTGTCCAGTTTGTACACGAAGTGCGTCCAGTTTTTGCCGTGACCCTCTCTACTCTTTTGCACATGCTATGTGGGTGAAATGATGATACCATGCCAAGTTTCAACATTTTCAGAGTTCATTTTTTAGTGATTTTCAATTTCACGGTCATTTAGCTCTCTAAACAAATCGGTAAATGACTGAAAAACAACAAATGATGTCAGAACGTGTTGGAAATTGATGACATTGCTTTGAATGCTGCATACTGAACGCAAAAAAATTCTGGATTTCAAATAAGTTTAAAAAACATTGAAGTGCCCGTGTAGCAGACGAGTTTTCGT
>NC_041392.1:363750842-363751397 GCF_002162155.2 Triticum dicoccoides
GTAACCCTCTCTACTCTTTCGCACATGCTATGCGGGTGAAATGATGATACCATGCCAAGTTTCAACATTTTCAGAGTTCATTTTTTAGTGATTTTCAATTTCACGGTCATTTAGCTCTCTAAACAAATCGGTAAATGACTGAAAAACAGCAAATGATGTGAGAACATGTTGGAAATTGATGACGTTGCTTTGAATGCTGCATACTGAACGCAAAAAAAATCTGGAGTTCAAATAAGTTTAAAAAACATTGAAGTGCCCGTGTAACAGATGAGTTCTTGTCTGAAACCCTGATACTCCGAAAGAGATTGTCCAGTTTGTACACGAAGTGCGTCCAGTTTTTGCCGTGACCCTCTCTACTCTTTCGTACATGCTATGTGGGTGAAATGATGATACCATGCCAAGTTTCAACGTTTTCAGAGTTCATTTTGTAGTGATTTTCAATTTCACGGACGGTTAGCTCTCTAAACAAATCGGTAAATGACTGAAAAACAGCAAATGATGTCAGAACATGTTGAAATTGATGACATCACTATCAATGCTGCATACTGAATGCAA
>NC_041392.1:363751407-363752159 GCF_002162155.2 Triticum dicoccoides
AATCGGTAAATGACTGAAAAACAGCAAATGATGTCAGAACGTGTTGGAAATTGATGACGTCGCTTTGAATGCTGCATATTGAACGCAAAAGAAGTTGGGATTTCAAATAAGTTTAAAAAGCATTGAAGTGCCCGTGTAACAACTGAGTTCTCGTCCGAAACCCTGATACTCCGAAAGAGATTGTCCAGTTTGTACACGAAGTGCGTCCAGTTTTTGCCGTGACCCTCTCTACTCTTTCGCACATGCTATGTGGGTGAAATGATGATACCATGCCAAGTTTCAACATTTTCAGAGTTCATTTTTTAGTGATTTTCAATTTCACGGTCATTTAGCTCTCTAAACAAATCGGTAAATGACTGAAAAACAACAAATGATGTCAGAACGTGTTGGAAATTGATGACATCGCTTTGAATGCTGCATACTGAATGCAAAAAAATTCTGGATTTGAAATAAGTTTAAAAAACATTGAAGTGCCCGTGTAGCAGATGAGTTTTCGTCCGAAATCCTGATACTCCGAAAGAGATTGTCCAGTTTGTACACGAAGTGCGTCCAGTTTTTGCCGTAACCCTCTCTACTCTTTCGCACATGCTATGCGGGTGAAATGATGATACCATGCCAAGTTTCAACATTTTCAGAGTTCATTTTTTAGTGATTTTCAATTTCACGGTCATTTAGCTCTCTAAACAAATCGGTAAATGACTGAAAAACAGCAAATGATGTGAGAACATGTTGGAAATTGATGACGTTGCTTT
>NC_041392.1:363752169-363752675 GCF_002162155.2 Triticum dicoccoides
TACATGCTATGTGGGTGAAATGATGATACCATGCCAAGTTTCAACGTTTTCAGAGTTCATTTTGTAGTGATTTTCAATTTCACGGACGGTTAGCTCTCTAAACAAATCGGTAAATGACTGAAAAACAGCAAATGATGTCAGAACATGTTGAAATTGATGACATCACTATCAATGCTGCATACTGAATGCAATAAAATTCTGGATTTCGAATAATTTTAAAAAATATTGAAGTGCCCGTGTAACAGATGAGTTCTCGTCCGAAACCCTGATACTCCGAAAGAGATTGTCCAGTTTGTACACGAAGTGCATCCAATTTTTGCTGTGACCCTCTCTACTCTTTCGCACATGCTATGCGGGTGAAATGATGATACCATGCCAAGTTTCAACTTTTTCATAGTTCATTTTGTAGTGATTTTCAATTTCACGGTCATTTAGCTCTCTAAACAAATCGGTAAATGACTGAAAAACAGCAAATGATGTCAGAACGTGTTGGAAATTGATGACGT
>NC_041392.1:363752685-363753131 GCF_002162155.2 Triticum dicoccoides
TGATTTTCAATTTCACGGTCATTTAGCTCTCTAAACAAATCGGTAAATGACTGAAAAACAACAAATGATGTCAGAACGTGTTGGAAATTGATGACATTGCTTTGAATGCTGCATACTGAACGCAAAAAAATTCTGGATTTCAAATAAGTTTAAAAAACATTGAAGTGCCCGTGTAGCAGACGAGTTTTCGTCCGAAATCCTGATACTCCGAAAGAGATTGTCCAGTTTGTACACGAAGTGCGTCCAGTTTTTGCTGTAACCCTCTCTACTCTTTCGCACATGCTATGCGGGTGAAATGATGATACCATGCCAAGTTTCAACATTTTCAGAGTTCATTTTTTAGTGATTTTCAATTTCACGGTCATTTAGCTCTCTAAACAAATCGGTAAATGACTGAAAAACAGCAAATGATGTGAGAACATGTTGGAAATTGATGACGTTGCTTT
>NC_041392.1:363753274-363753870 GCF_002162155.2 Triticum dicoccoides
TACATGCTATGTGGGTGAAATGATGATACCATGCCAAGTTTCAACGTTTTCAGAGTTCATTTTGTAGTGATTTTCAATTTCACGGACGGTTAGCTCTCTAAACAAATCGGTAAATGACTGAAAAACAGCAAATGATGTCAGAACATGTTGAAATTGATGACATCACTATCAATGCTGCATACTGAATGCAAAAAAATTCTGGATTTCGAATAAGTTTAAAAAATATTGAAGTGCCCGTGTAACAGATGAGTTCTCGTCCGAAACCCTGATACTCCGAAAGAGATTGTCCAGTTTGTACACGAAGTGCATCCAATTTTTGCTGTGACCCTCTCTACTCTTTCGCACATGCTATGCGGGTGAAATGATGATACCATGCCAAGTTTCAACTTTTTCATAGTTCACTTTGTAGTGATTTTCAATTTCACGGTCATTTAGCTCTTTAAACAAATCGGTAAATGACTGAAAAACAGCAAATGATGTCAGAACGTGTTGGAAATTGATGACGTCGCTTTGAATGCTAGATATTGAACGCAAAAGAAGTTGGGATTTCAAATAAGTTTAAAAAGCATTGAAGTGCCCGTGTAACAGATGAGTTC
>NC_041392.1:363754118-363891096 GCF_002162155.2 Triticum dicoccoides
GAAACCCTGATACTCCGAAAGAGATTGTCCAGTTTGTACACGAAGTGCGTCCAGTTTTTGCCGTGACCCTCTCTACTCTTTCGCACATGCTATGTGGGTGAAATGATGATACCATGCCAAGTTTCAACATTTTCAGAGTTCATTTTTTATTGATTTTCAATTTCACGGTCATTTAGCTCTCTAAACAAATCGGTAAATGACTGAAAAACAACAAATGATGTCAGAACGTGTTGGAAATTGATGACATTGCTTTGAATGCTGCATACTGAACGCAAAAAAATTCTGGATTTCAAATAAGTTTAAAAAACATTGAAGTGCCCGTGTAGCAGACGAGTTTTCGTCCGAAATCCTGATACTCCGAAAGAGATTGTCCAGTTTGTACACGAAGTGCGTCCAGTTTTTGCCGTAACCCTCTCTACTCTTTCGCACATGCTATGCGGGTGAAATGATGATACCATGCCAAGTTTCAACATTTTCAGAGTTCATTTTTTAGTGATTTTCAATTTCACGGTCATTTAGCTCTCTAAACAAATCGGTAAATGACTGCAAAACAGCAAATGATGTGAGAACATGTTGGAAATTGATGACGTTGCTTTGAATGCAGCATATTGAACGCAAAAAAATCTGGAGTTCAAATAAGTTTAAAAAACATTGAAGTGCCCGTGTAACAGATGAGTTCTTGTCCGAAACCCTGATACTCCGAAAGACATTGTCCAGTTTATACACGAAGTGCGTCCAGTTTTTGCCGTGACCCTCTCTACTCTTTCGTACATGCTATGTGGGTGAAATGATGATACCATGCCAAGTTTCAACATTTTCAGAGTTCATTTTGTAGTGATTTTCAATTTCATGGACGGTTAGCTCTCTAAACAAATCGGTAAATGACTGAAAACAGCAAATGATGTCAGAACATGTTGAAATTGATGACATCGCTATCAATGCTGCATACTGAATGCAAAAAAATTCTGGATTTCGAATAAGTTTAAAAAATATTGAAGTGCCCGTGTAACAGATGAGTTCTCGTCCGAAACCCTGATACTCCGAAAGAGATTGTCCAGTTTGTACACGAAGTGCATCCAATTTTTGCTGTGACCCTCTCTACTCTTTCGCACATGCTATGCGGGTGAAATGTTGATACCATGCCAAGTTTCAACTTTTTCATAGTTCATTTTGTAGTGATTTTCAATTTCACGGTCATTTAGCTCTCTAAACAAATCGGTAAATGACTGAAAAACAGCAAATGATGTCAGAACATGTTGGAAATTGATGATGTCACTTTGAATGCTGCATACTGAACGCAAAAAAATCTGGAGTTCAAATAAGTTGAAAAAACATTGAAGTGGCAACGTCATCAATTTCAACATGTTCTCGTCCGAAACCCTGATACTCCGAAAGAGATACTCCAGTTTGTACACAAAGTGCATCCAATTTTTGCTGTGACCCTCTCTACTCTTTCGCACATGCTATGCGGGTGAAATGATGATACCATGCCAAGTTTCAACATTTTCAGAGTTAATTTTTTAGTGATTTTCAATTTCACGGTCATTTAGCTCTCTAAACAAATCGGTAAATGACTGAAAAACAACAAATGATGTCAGAACGTGTTGGAAATTGATCACATCGCTTTGAATGCTGCATACTGAACGCAAAAAAATTCTGGATTTCAAATAAGTTTAAAAAACATTGAAGTGCCCGTGTAGCAGACGAGTTTTCGTCCGAAATCCTGATACTCCGAAAGAGATTGTCCAGTTTGTACATGAAGTGCGTCCAGTTTTTGCCGTGACCCCCTCTACTCTTTCGCACATGCTATGCGGGTGAAATGATGATACCATGCCAAGTTTCAACATTTTCAGAGTTCATTTTTTAGTGATTTTCAATTTCACGGTCATTTAGCTCTCTAAACAAATCGGTAAATGACTGAAAAACAACAAATGATGTCAGAACGTGTTGGAAATTGATGACATCGCTTTGAATGCTGCATATTGAGCGCAAAAAATTCTGGATATCAAATAAGTATAAAAAACATTGAAGTGCCCGTGTAGCAGACGAGTTTTCGTCCGAAATCCTGATACTCCAAAAGAGATTGTCTAGTTTGTACACGAAGTGCATCCAGTTTTTGTCGTGACCCTCTCTACTCATTCGCACATGCTATGCGGGTGAAATGATGATACCACGCCAAGTTTCAACTTTTTCATACTTCATTTTGTAGTGATTTTCAATTTCACGGTCATTTAGCTCTCTAAACAAATCGGTAAATGACTGAAAAACAGCAAATGATGTGAGAACATGTTGGAAATTATTGAGTTGCTTTGAATGCTGCATACTGAACGCAAAAAAAATCTGGAGTTCAAATAAGTTTAAAAAACATTGAAGTGCCCGTGTAACAGATGAGTTCTTGTCCGAAACCCTGATACTCTGAAAGAGATTGTCCAGTTTGTACACGAAGTGCGTCCAGTTTTTGCCGTGACCCTCTCTACTCTTTCGTACATGCTATGTGGGTGAAATGATGATACCATGCCAAGTTTCAACGTTTTCAGAGTTCATTTTGTAGTGATTTTCAATTTCACGGATGGTTAGCTCTCTAAACAAATTGGTAAATGACTGAAAAACAGCAAATGATGTCAGAACATGTTGAAATTGATGACGTCGCTTTCAATGCTGCATACTGAATGCAATAAAATTCTGGATTTCGAATAAGTTTAAAAAATATTGAAGTGCCCGTGTAACAGATGAATTATCGTCCGAAACCCTGATACTCCGAAAGAGATTGTCCAGTTTGTACACGAAGTGCATCCAATTTTTGCTGTGACCCTCTCTACTCTTTCGCACATGCTATGCGGGTGAAATGATGATACCATGCCAAGTTTCAACTTTTTCATAGTTCATTTTGTAGTGATTTTCAATTTCACGGTCATTTAGCTCTCTAAACAAATCGGTAAATGACTGAAAAACAGCAAATGATGTCACAACATGTTGGAAATTGATGATGTCACTTTGAATGCTGCATACTGAATGCAAAAAAAATCTGGAGTTCAAATAAGTTTAAAAAACATTGAAGTGCCCGGGTAACAAATGAGTTCTCGTCCGAAACCCTGATACTCCGAAAGAGATTGTCCAGTTTGCACTCGAAGTGCGTCCATTTTTTGCCTGACCCTCTCTACTCTTTCGCACATGCTATGCGGGTGAAATGATGATACCATGACAAGTTTCAACACTTCCAGAGTTAATTTTTTAGTGATTTTCAATTTCACGGTCATTTAGCTCTCTAAACAAATCGGTAAATGACTAAAAAACAGCAAATGATGTCCGAACGTGTTGGAAATTGATGACTTCGCTTTGAATGCTGCATACTGAATGAAAAAAATCTGGATTTCAAATTAGTTTAAAAAACATTGACGTGCCCGTGTAACAGATGAGTTCTCGTCCGTAACACTGATACTCTGAAAGAGATTGTCCAGTTTGTACACGAAGTGCATCTAGTTTTTGCCGTGACCCTCTCTACTCTTTCGCACATGCTATGCGGGTGAAATGATGATACCATGCCAAGTTTCAACATTTTCAGAGTTCATTTTGTAGTGATTTTCAATTTCACGGTCATTTAGCTCTCTAAACAAATCGGTAAATGACTGAAAAACAGCAAATGATGTGAGAACATGTTGGAAATTGATGACGTCGCTTTGAATTCTGCATATTGAACGCAAAAGAAATTGGGATTTCAAATAAGTTTAAAAAGCATGGAAGTGCCTGTGTAACAGATGAGTTCTCGTCCGAAACCCTGATACTCCGAAACAGATTGTCCAGTTTGTAAATGAAGTGCGTCTTGTTTTTGCCGTGACCCTCTCTACTCTTTCGCATATGCTATGCGGGTGAAATGATGATACCATGCCAAGTTTCAACATTTTCAGAGTTCATTTTTTTAGTTATTTTCAATTTCACGGTCATTTAGCTCTCTAAACAGATCGGTAAATGACTGAAAAACAACAAATGATGTCAGAACGTGTCGGAAATTGATGACATCGCTTTGAATGCTGCATACTGAACGCAAAAAAATTCTGGATTTCAAAGTTTAAAAAACATTGAAGTGCCCGTGTAACAGACGAGTTTTCGTTCGAAACCCTGATACTGCAAAAGAGATTGTCCAGTTTGTACACGAAGTGCGTCCAGTTTTTGCCGTGACCCTCTCTACTCTTTCGCACATGCTATGCGGGTGAAATGATGATACCATGTCAAGTTTCAACTTTTTCATAGTTCATTTTGTCGTGATTTTCAATTTCACGGTCATTTCGCTCTCTAAACAAATCGGTAAATGACTGAAAAACAACAAATGTTGTCAGAAGGTGTTGTAAATTTATGACGTCGCTTTGAATGCTACATACTGAACGCAAAAAAAATCTAGAGTTCAAACCTATACCTACTAATAAAGCAAGGTGTGTTTCTCCAATTTTTTCATCCGTTCATCGTCGAAAAGTTTTTCTTTCTATCCGAGGTGGTACTAAACTTTTGTGCGTCTTCTCCGCTAGAAAAGAAAAAAGATTTATCCAGAATACCGTCATTGGGCCGCGTGCGCTCCGACCCAACAAGCCCAGCAATTTATTATTGCGCACATCGTTGGGAAGGCCTTATTTGTTGCATGGGGCGAGGAATAGTTAAAGTTTCGCACAGGGCGCCTAAGACTGGGCCGGCCCGTTTCCCCTTTTTGGTTGTTCTATTTCTATTTTTCTTTTTCTGTTCCTTTCTATTTCTCTTTTATATTTTTTTCCTTTTTTCCGTACTGTTTAATTATTATTTTTCTTTTTCAAAAAATCTTCAAGATTTATTTATAAAAATTACATTTTATAAAATGTTCCATAGTTTAAAAAACATTGAAGTGCCCGTGTAACAGATGAGTTCTTGTCCGAAACACTGATACTCTGAAAGAGATTGTCCAGTTTGTACACGAAGTGCATCTAGTTTTTCCGTGACCCTCTCTACTCTTTCGCACATGCTATGCGGGTGAAATGATGATACCATGCCAAGTTTCAACATTTTCAGAGTTCATTTTTGTAGTGATTTTCAATTTCACGGTCATTTAGCTCTCTAAACAAATCGGTAAATGACTAAAAAACAGCAAATGATGTCAGAACGTGTTGGGAATTGATGACGTCGCTTTGAATGCTGCATATTGAACGCAAAAGAAGTTGGGATTTCAAATAAGTTTAAAAAGCATTGAAGTGCCCGTGTAACAGATGAGTTCTCATCCGAAACCCTGATACTCCGAAAGAGATTGTCCAGTTTGTACATGAAGTGCGTCCAGTTTTTGCCGTGACCCTCTCTACTCTTTCGCACATGCTATGCGGGTGAAATGATGATACCATGCCAAGTTTCAACATTTTCAGAGTTCATTTTTTAGTGATTTTCAATTTCACGGTCATTTAGCTCTCTAAACAAATCGGTAAATGACTGAAAAACAACAAATGATGTCAGAACGTGTTGGAAATTGATGACATCGCTTCGAATGATGCATATTGAACGCAAAAAAAATTTGGATATCAAATAAGTTTTAAAAACATTGAAGTGCCCGTGTAGCAGACGAGTTTTCGTCCGAAATCCTAATACTCCAAAAGAGATTATCTAGTTTGTACACGAAGTGCATCCAGTTTTTGTCGTGACCCTCTCTACTCTTTTCCGCATGCTATGCGGGTGAAATGATGATACCACGCCAAGTTTCAACTTTTTCATAGTTCATTTTGTAGTGATTTTCAATTTCACGGTCATTTAGCTCTCTAAACAAATCGGTAAATGACTGAAAAACTTTCAAATAGGTTATTAAAAATAAAAAAGAGGTGCAATGCTGGTTAATTAGCTTCAAGCCTTTCGGAATAGTGTAGACCGCACTGCACATAGCTTCGTGCAATCTATGTTATTCCGAAAGGCTTGAAGTTAAGCTACGTGCAGGTGAGCATTGCACCTCTCCTTCATCGTCTCTGCACTCACGGCATATAAACCGCTCCTACTGCCTCTCTCTTGGCGAGGTGGGACTAAAAATCAAGAAACTCTAGTACCGGTTCATGCCATGAACCGGTACTAAAGGTGTTCGTGGGGCCCCAGCCTAACCACAGCCCGACACAGCCTCATTATTACCGGTTCGTGGCATGAACCGGTACTAATGATGTCCGCCTGCCTAGCCGTTGGAACCGGCACTAATGGACACATTAGTGCCGGCTCAAATTCAAACCGGCACTAATGTGCTTCACATTTGACCCTTTTTCTACTAGTGACACAACATGTTTTCTACACTTATCTCCAGCAAGTTTATATTTAGCATTCATACGCTCAATGTTTTTGTTAGTCAACTCACCCATTTTTAAAATCAATTCAGCACGTTCTTTAGCATCAAAATTAACCTGCTCCGAAGATGGAAGAGGCAACAAATCAATAGGTGCATGAGGTAGGAAACCATACACAATTTCAAAAGGGCACATATTAGTAGTAGAATGCAATGAATGATTATAAGCAAATTCAATATGAGGCAAACATTCTTCCCACATTTTCTTATTACTCTTCAAAACAGCCCTAAGCATAGTAGACAATGTTCTATTGAATACTTCAGTTTATCCATCAGTTTGGGGGTGACAAGTAGTACTAGAAAGCAGTTTAGTCCCCAACTTAGCCCATAAACATCTCCAAAAGTGGCTAAGAAATTTAGTATCACGACCTGAAACAATAGTATTTGGCACACCATGCAAGCGTATTATTTCACGAAAGAACAAATTGGCAACATTAACAGCATCATCGCTTTTATGACATGGTCTAAAGTGTGCCATTTTCGAAAATCTATCCACGACAACAAATATGCTATCCCTCCCCTTCTTTGTTCGAGGTAAACCTAAAACAAAGTCCATAGATATATCCTCCCAAGGAACACTAGGTACAGGCAAAGGCATATAGAAACCATGAGGATCAAGTCGTGACTTAGCTTTTTGACATGTAGTGCAGCGAGCAACAAAACGCTCAACATCCCGTCTCATCTTTGGCCAAAATAATTGTGTAGCAAGTATATCCTCCGTCTTCTTGACACCAAAGTGTCCCATTAATCCTCCTCCATGCGCCTCCTGCAACAACAAAAGACGAACGGAGCTAGCTGGAATGCATAGCTTGTTAGCACGAAACACAAATCCATCGTTAAGACCACGAGGGTCTGTTTCCTGCGAGCAAACAAAGAACAAGAAAGAAAATGATATTGCAATCTGGATATTGCGAATAAAAGAGGAAAGCTTTATTAATGAAGATGGGGTTCTGTGATGTCTTGGTCTGGTCGTTGGACACAAACGAAGTACGCGAAGTTGCAGCTATGGCGAACTTTTAATCTAAACAAAACCCAAAGTCTAAACGACGCCCTATGGGCTGTATATATGGAGAAAGAGGGGGGAATTTCGTGTCCCTTGGAGGAGGGGTCCGAAACCAACCCTAACTCTTGTTTCCCCACACATACGGACTCTAAAAACAGCCTATACTTAAGTTTTTCGAAAATACATGGGCCTGGCCCAATAATAAGGTGACGCAGCACCTAGAATAGCCTCTGGACGAAATTAATGAAGTGGCATCTTGTATATTTCGTCCAAGGCTTCATGCACTCCTTATGGTGGCTTCAATGTCCTGAAATCATCACTTGTAACTCCGTTCTTGATCCCCTTGCGCATGCCATCATCTCCATGATTGGTCTTGCTCCAGTGTTCATCCCTCTTATCCATGCTAGGCCCTTCATTTGTAAGCAAAAAATGTATCCAATTTAGACAACATCATATTCTCATGAACATTAGAATCATTACCAAGAAACGAAAGTACCTGGTAATTCAATTGGCGTGCGCGAGCTCTAGTAATTGGTCCAGTGTGTACAGTAGCAGGGGCTGTGGGTGTAACAATGGTATTAATGTCCTCATCACTATCTCTATATATCTTGATGCCCAATATGTAAGCATCTTTACCGAGGTCTTTCATTGAAAATTATTATTCAAGTATCCTTTTATGCTATCCAGAAATTCAGTATCATTTCCGATCAACAATATGTCATCCACATATAATATCAGAAATGCTACAAAGCTCCCATTCACTTTCTTGTAAATGCAGGCTTCTCCAAAAGTCTGTATAAAACTATATGCTTTGATCAACTCATCAAAGTGCATATTCCAACTCCGAGATGCTTGCACCAGTCCATAGATGGATCGCTGGAGCTTGCACACTTTGTTAGCATCTTTAGGATTGACAAAACCTTCTGGTTGCATCATATACAACTCCTTTTTTAATAAATCCATTAATGAATGCAGTTTTGATATCCATTTGCCAGATTTCATAAAATGCGACAACTGCTAACATGATTCGGACAGACTTTTAAGCATCGATACGAGTGAGAAAAATCTCATCGTAGTCAACACCTTGATCTTGTCAAAAACATTTTGCGACAATTCGAGCTTTGTAGATCCATTTATTCTCAATGGCTCGCCGATCATCGGGCAAGCCAATCAAAGTCCATATTTTGTTCTTTATACATGGATCCCATCTCAAATTTCATGGCCTCAAGCCATTTTGCGGAATCGGGGCTCATCATCTCTTCCTCATAGTTCATAGGTTCATCATGGTCAAGTAACATGACCTCCAGAACAGGATTACCGTACCACTCTGGTGCGGAACGTACTCTGGTTGACCTATGAGGTTCGGTAGTAACTTGATCCAAAGTTTCATGATCATCATCATTAACTTCCTCACTAATTGGTGTAGGCATCACTGGAACTGATTTCTGTGATGAACTACTTTCCAATTCGGGAGAAGGTAAAATTACCTCATCAAGTTCTACTTTCCTCCCACTCACTTCTTTCGAGAGAAACTCCTTCTCTAGAAAGGATCCATTTTAAGCAATAAAGATCTTGCCTTTGGATTTGTCATAGAAGGTGTACCCAACAGTTTCTTTTGGGTATCCTATGAAGACGCATGTCGGTGTACAAAAAGAGGGGTGCGCTTTTTGTACCCCTATAACTGTGCACGGGCAGTCTGAGCCACGGGCACCACCACACTGAACAAGGCAAGGGAAGTGAGCCAAGGTAAGGCCGAAGCTCAGGAGAAGCAGAACGACACCAAGACCAAGACCACAAAGAGCAAAGGGGACGAAATAGAACCCCCCGGCAAGATCCTTGCCGGGAGGCGGTTTTAGCAAACCCGGCAAGACCCTTGCCGTGGCAGCTCGCCCCACGCCTACGGAGTGAGTCACCCTTGAGTACACTGCCCCCATGGGGGCAGTGGATTCGGGACACATCCCCATGGTGGCATGCAGATCTTTGTGAAGACATTCAAGATCAGATACACCCTTTAGAAGATGATGATCCTTGGCGGGATCCCAGCCAAGGAGGACCACAAGGCCCCCGGCAAGAGCCTTGCCGGGGATGACAGCAGGCGGCACGGCAAGACCCTTGCCGGGGCCCCGGCAAAGCCCTTTCCAAGAACACCCATTGGGCCACCATCAGGCCCACGCCAGTCGAACCTCCACTACCTTTCGCATACAGCTGCCGACCCAACCAACTGGGCAGGCACCTGCGTGGCAGCATGCAGATCTTCGTGGAGACCCACCGCTGCGCCACCTCAGCTGCCTGCCTGCCTACATGGCACCGCGGGCGCCGATGGCCAGGGCGCGTGTCGATACGAGAGGAAGCGGCGACGGACGAGACAGGTCTCTCCCCCGTCCCCGATAAAGTAAGGACACCTGGGCAAGACGCATTAAATGCGCCTTGTCATGTAATGCGAGGGATAACCTCGCATCACTGTTCCCTTTCCACCTCCTGGTGCTACTGTGGCAACCCCTTTCCTATAAAAGGAGGCCCGAGGTGACCAGGAGGAGGATTCGGCTTTTTGGAGCTCCTCACGCCCCATAGCTAGCTCAAGAACACAGATATACAATCCACCAAAGCAGGAGTAGGGTTTTACGCATCCCCGTGGCTCGAACCTGGGTAAATAAACCGTGTGCTATCTGTTTGATCCGCTCTTCTCACGACCCCACACCCCGCAACCGTAGTAGGGATTCTTGTGATCCCATAGGTGCCATTCCCACCGACATCTTTGGTGCGCCAGGTAGGGGGCGCAGTTGTGAGAATCGGCTTTAGCAGTTAGCTCGGCGCTTCTTCATCGTCATGGCGCCCAAGAAGAAGACGACGGTGGCGGTTGGCCCGTCGGAAGCCGGACATCCCGTCCCGACGCGGGCGAGCAGCGGACCGGTCGCAGAAAGGACCCGGGGCACCGTTCGCGAACACCAACACCGTCCCAGCAGCCGGAGTTTGGGAGGCGGCGATGTTCGTGCGCCTGGTAACGGGCCGCATGCCGCCAAATCCAAAGACGGAGCCAGGCCCTCCGCGGGTGGCGCGGGGCCTTCCAAGATCGCTACCGCCCCGCCCGAAGGCGATGCGAGGGCCTCCAAGACTCCCACGCCGACGCCGACGGCGCGCTCCTGTCAAGCGGCGCGCGACGAACGGTGCAATCACGCCGAAGACCCCAGGCGTCGCCGCGGGAAGAGCCCCGAGCGCCACTCCCGGGAGGTAGAAGACCTGCCCGCTCACCAAGGCGCTGGTGAAGATGGCATGCGACCGCGGGGTCGTGATAGAGCTCCTTCTGACATGGTCAGAAGTCGAAGCGCGTCACGATCCGTGCAGGTTTCGCTGCCACCGACGCCAGCAGAAGCCCTGGCGCGCGCGCAGTTGCTCCTCGATTTTCCTCCCACTACGGGGAAACTCGACGAATGGAGAGACACTATCCGAAGCCTAGTTGTGGTGGCCAACAAAGACGAACCGAGTCCGGTGGAGCCCCCGGGTCGACGCTCCGACAGAGTCCCACACACCAGTGGCAGGAAAGCCGGTGGCGCCGCGACCACGGTGCACTCGCCTCCTCCTCGCCCGGTACCGCGGACGCCAGCCCGTCGCGATGTTACGGGCGACAAAATCTCCATAGTGTCGTCCGACCCGCGGACCCACTGTGACCAGCGCCAAGTCCTTCGGGAACGAGAACATGAAGACGCTCGAACCACTATCGAGCGCCGGCGCGGAGCGCGCCACCAGTCAGACAGGCGAGCAGGGCCTGCTGTGAACCACCCGGCACCGGAGAGCCCTGGAGGCCTACCTTACGAGGTAGGCTGTCCGGCTTTTACCCGTGAGCTGCGGCAGTTCCAGTAGCCCACTCACCGCACCTTCAAACCTGACGTGGGTGAAAAGTACAGCGGCAAGACCCACTCGTCCGAGTTCCTCAGCATCTACACCATTGCGATGCAAGCTGCCGGAGCCCACGACGATAAGGTGCTTGCGAATTACTTTCTGTTGGCTCTTAAACCCAACGCCATGTCATGGTTGATGCACTTGCCGGTAGACTCTATTTCCTCCTGGTCGGATTTGTGCCATGAGTTTGTGGGCGCCTTTACTGGAGGCCACCAAGCCCATGGCCAAGCGAGCGACCTGCACGTCATTCCCCAGAAGGGAGGCGAGAGTCTCCGCAAGTATATATAGAGGTTCAGCCGGATACAGTACAATATCCCTGATGTTCACCCTGCCGCCATCATCAGCGCGTTCCATCAGAACGTGCGTAACCGCAAGATGCGCGAAGAGCTGGCAATGAACATGGTGAAAGATTTAGCAGAACTCTATGTTCTTGCTGATAGATGTGCCCGGGCTGAAGAGGGAAGGAAGTACCGCGGCGAAGATGCCAGCGTGGAAACCGACTCCTCAGATGAAGATACTGCCGCCCCGGCGAAGAAGGGCCAGCGCCGCAACAGGAAGCGCAAAGGTAAAGCCGTGCTTGACGTTGAGGGATCTGGTGACACCGGCTCCACCAAGAAAACCAAGGCAGATGACCCCGGCAAGGAAATTGCCGGATGTGTCGTCTGCCGGGCCTTGGCGGTTGCCGAGAAGCCAAGGAACTCCGACAAGCGATACTGCAAGATCCATCGTACCAAAGGCCATGCTCTCCAAGACTGCCGACAGGTTGAGCTCCTCGCTGAGAAGCAGAGGGCTGGATATGAGAGGCGGGACAAGGAGAAGGGCCAAGACGGTGCTGAGGCGTCCGGCAAGAAGCGTGACGGCCAGGCGGGCCATCGCGGCAAGGATAAACAACAGGAGAGGCCCGCCCGGGGCCGTGACAAAAAGCCAGAAGACGATGATCATGAAGAGTACGACGAATCCGGCGACCAAGAGTTTCAGAAAGCTACAGAGGCCATGTGCATCGATGGCGGCGCCTCGCTGCATACTTCTCACCGCCAGCTTAAACAGTGGGCGCGAGAGATTACAGCGGCAGAGCCGTCGTTTGATGCCCAAAGGCCGCTGAAGTG
The DNA here is from genome assembly GCF_002162155.2 of Triticum dicoccoides. Taxonomy (NCBI): domain Eukaryota; kingdom Viridiplantae; phylum Streptophyta; class Magnoliopsida; order Poales; family Poaceae; genus Triticum; species Triticum dicoccoides. The sequence continues at coordinate 363,766,450 of NC_041392.1, forward strand.
GTTCAGCACACCTATCATTTTTGACACTAAGGATCACCCTGATCGCACTACTGTGGTCGGGTGCTTGCCATTGTTGGTTTCACCAACAATACGCAACCTCAAGGTGACAAAGATGCTAGTCGATGGCGGGGCCGGCCTGAACTTGATCTCGCCTGCCGTGATCGAGAAACTGCAGATTCCTGATGGAGACCTCGAGGAGACGGGCATGTTTCAAGGGGTCAACCTGGGAAGAAGCCAACCTAAGGGAAAGGTCACGCTGCCCGTGACTTTTGGAAGCGATCTGAACTACAGGACGGAGAGGATCGTGTTTGATGTTGCCAAGATCCCCTTGCCCTACAACGGGATCCTTGGCCGCCCAGCGCTGGCCAAGTTCATGGCGGCGTCACACTACGCCTACAACACCCTGAAGATGCCAGGACCTATGACGATGATCACCATCCCCTCCGATAAGAAAGATGCGTTGATTTGCACTGACCAACTATACCAGCAAGCAGTTGCAGCAGCTGCCGCCACTAGGGCACTTGCTCCTGCCGCTGGGACCCTGGGAGGGAAGAAGAAGAAGAAGACCGGTGAGACCTCAGACACCCGCTCCGGCAAGCGCACCTCTTCGGAGTGTAGAGCTCCCGTCGAGGACATGCCAGAGAGCTCCACCGGCGGAAACAAGAAGCCCAAGAGACTGCTCTCCCCGGCAAGGAGGCAAGTTGTAGTTGGATCATGTACTTTGATGGAGCTTTCTCCTTACACGGCGCCGGGGCTGGCATACTACTTGTCGCGCCCACCGGAGAGCACCTCAAGTACGTGATCCAGATGCACTTCCCCAGGGAGGTGTCAACAAACAATACGGCAGAGTACGAAGGGCTGCTTGCCGGTCTTAGGATCGCGGCGGACCTCGGAATCAAGAAGCTCATCGTCAGGGGTGACTCGCAGCTCGTCGTCAAGCAAGTCAACAAGGACTACCAGAGCCCGTTGATGAAGGCCTACGTCGATGAAGTGAGAAAGCTGGAAGAGAGTTTCGACGGTATACAGGTTGAATACGTTCCCCGAGCGGAGAACGATATCGCCGATTACCTGTCAAAACGCGCTGCCCTCAAGATACCTGTGGAACCAGGTACCTTTGTGCTCCAGCTAACTCAGCCATCCGTTGATCCATCAACAGAGCAGAACAAGAGGAGGAAATCAGGACCCAGCAAGTACTTTCCCGCCGAGCTCCCCGGAGCCGCCGGCAAGGATGTTGCCAAGGACCCTGAGCCCGCCACGGGACGGCTAGCTCCGGCGGAGCGTCGAGCTCTTGCCATCGAGACAGTTGCTCCTATAGCGGAGGAAATGCCTTTAGTCCTCGCCGTCGAGCCCCAGGCTCTAGCGTGGGCACAGCATACCGTCTGATTCCTCCAAACAGGGGAACTTCCTGAAGAGCAGGAAGAAGCGGAAAAAGTAGCCCGTCGCTCTACCATGTACCAGTTCATCGATGACGTCCTGTACAGAAAGAGGCCGAACGGTGTGAAATTGAAGTGTATCCCTTGGGAGGAAGGACGGGAGCTGTTGGCGGAGATACACGGAGGCATATGTGGATCCCACATCGGGTCAAGGGCCCTTGCCGGCAAGGCATTTCGGCAAGGCTTCTTCTGGCCCACCGCCCTCCAGGATGCAACGGCACTAGTCACTAGGTGTGAAGCGTGTCAGTTCCATTCAAATAAGCTTCATCAGCCAGCTCAAGCCCTTCAAACCATTCCTATCTCCTGGCCCTTCTCGGTCTGGGGGCTCGACATACTGGGCCCTTTCCCCCGCGCTGTCGAGGGCTTTGAGTACTTGTACGTTGCAATCGACAAGTTCACAAAGTGGCCGGAGGTGGAGGCGGTGAGGAAGGTCACAACTCAGTCAGCCGTCAAGTTCTTCAAGGGACTAGTGTGCCGTTTTGGTGTACCCAACAGTGTCATCACTGACAACGGCACACAGTTCACAAGCCGCACCTTCATGCAATATATCCAAGACCTCGGCAGCAAAGTCTGTTCCGCTTCTGTTGCTCACCCACGAAGCAATGGTCAAGCTGAGAGGGCAAACGCTGAAGTACTGTGAGGCTTAAGGACCAAGACCTTTGACAGGCTGCACAAGAGTGGAAGGCGCTGGATTAATGAGTTGCCGACGGTTCCTTGGTCGATCAGGACGACGCCAAATCGAGCCACCGGCCAGACACCTTTTGCCCTGGTATACGGGGCAGAAGCAGTTCTCCCCACTGAACTCATATACGGGTCACCTCGAGTGCTCGCTTATGATGAGCTTGAGCAAGAGCAACTGCGGCAAGATGACACAATGCTCCTTGAGGAAGATCGTCTTTGGGCGGCTGTGAAAGCAGCACGCTACCAGCAAGCCTTGCGCCGCTACCATAGCCGCAAGGTTCATGCCCGAAGCCTTGAGGAAGGCGACCTTGTCCTTCAGCGCATTCAATCAGCCAAGAATTCCAACAAGTTGACGCCAAAGTGGGAAGGCCCTTATCGGGTAATACGAGTCACCAGGCCCGGCGCAGTCCGCCTGGAGACCGAAGATGTCGTTCCGGTGAGTAACTCCTGGAACATTGAGCATCTTTGCAAGTTTTACCCGTGAGGCACGGCTTGCCGGGCCCCCCGACAAGCCACCTTTTGTACAAGCATTGCCGATGATGCATGTAACCCTTTGTACAAAGCCAGGTGCAGACCCTGAGCATAAATAAATCAAGCGCTGGCGCCCTAAGTTATAGCATGCATGCTAGGTCGAGTCTCGTCCTTGGTTAGGGTTGATAGTGCTTAGCGGCGACTAACCCCTAGCTTAGAGGTCGAGTGTGCGTCTCTTTGCCGTTCTTTCGTCTTCTTTTGTTCGCAGGACTCACAGGTATCCTTGCCGGATCACTTGAGGACGAAAAAGAGAAGAGGGACAGACCAGCATCTAGACCCCGGCAAGCCAGTATTGCCGGGGGTTGCAAGAGCAAAGATTCACCCACGGTAAACCAGAGTTGCCGGGGGCTACAGCTTCAGATAAGTTCTTCATCCCTTATCTTGCATTCCCTTATGGACTGAGGTATGTGAAACCTCGTTTTTTTCCTAAAACTACTGTGCTCGCCTAACTCTAGGCCCTAGGGATCGTTCCTGGGGCCAGGTTTGGTAGTAGTCGCAGCAGCGAGAGGATGAAACAAGGAGCCTGAACCCACCTCATCCCTGCCTCCGCCAAAGGTGTGAGAAAGGTCGAGCGAAGTGGGGAGACAGCAAGGCCTGTTGCCGGGCAAGGAAATGTTTATCTTAAGGATATCAAGGATTTACTCCTTGTCGTGGGTTCTACCCACAAACAAATGACCCAGCAGGCATCCCTTTTTCATTTAAAACATTCCACTCAGGTACAGTCCATAGGGAATGAAAAACATGAATGATGGGATTACAAGTTTTAAATTCAGCTAAGGCCCGAAGGCTTACAAACTAAAAAGAGATAAGGTACCCGTAATCCCTTTCTTGTCCCTCTCCTCAGGAGGCAGGTCAAGGAGGCGAAAAGGGCAAAAGGGGCGCCTAGGCGAGCTACGGGTGGCAGAAGACACCAAGAGAACATCTCGGTGGCCGTCCGAAGGCTGGATGGTGATGGCAGCGCCGGAAGCAGAGCTCGAAGACGAGGCGGCAGGACGTCAGCACGCGTCGAAGGCGTCGGTGCCCGCGTACTCTGACTTGACGGCTTTGTCGCCCGCCCTCTTCCTCTTCCGCAGCCTCCCAACGCCAGCCGCCCAAGGAGACGACCCCGAGAAGTTCAGGGAGCCGGCGACGCGGATGATGGGGTCGCCAGTGCGGCACAGAGCGGCGCCCGACAGCTAATCGGACCCGTCATCCTGCCACCTACTACCCTCGTCATTGCTGCCGCTGTCCTCCTCGTCACTCCCGCCCGAGGAGGAGTCTTCACTATCAGAAGAGCTCTCCACGCAGCACCTTGCATGGGTCCCAAAGCACCCAAAGACCTTGACGGAGAGAAGGCCACCCTCCATCAGCTTAAAATGGAGAATGAGCCCCTTCGTCAAGCAGTGGATATGGGCAAACGTCTTCCATCCCCGACGGAGATACATCACGTGAGGGGCGGGGAAGTCCACGCGGGCCCGCGGGCTACTGGTCCCGCAGCCCCTCATGTGCAGCCACAACGACTCCGGCGGATCCAGCTCCATCTCCCGCGCGAATGGGGTCGGGAGACGAAGGCGACGGCAAGATGGTCGGCGCAGCCTGACGAAGAACTCGCAAGGGTCATCCCCAACGTGGCCCTCCATGGGGGAGGAACTGCTGGCGGAGGCGAGGCCGGCGCGCCGCCCCGTCCTCCTCTTCCCCGAGCGCCTCGGCCTCGCCCACGGCCTCGCCCCCTCCCCCTTCCCCTCGCGGCTTGCTCTGCCACCACGGGTGCAGGAGAAGGAGGGACGCGTTGTTGAGTGGCGACCCTCGCCGCCACCGTTGAAGGACCAGGATTCCCTCTCTCCATGGCGGATGGAAGGGGGGAGCAGAAGCTGAAGGAAGGAGGAGATGAAGGAATGCGGGACGCCATCCCCCCTCCCGCTCTTTATAAAGGAACGGGGTGGGGGCTCGGCCGCCCCACTCAGCCAATCAAGACGCGGAAGGCGCAGGGAACTGGGACCGACCCGCCGCCCCAGCCCGCGGCGGCCCGGTTTCCCGCCTCCACCGTTCACCACCCCAAGTGCATGGGAACCACGTGGCAGGCGTGCAGGATCAAGGCGACGGGTGAGGCGACATCTCCCCACCCCGTGATCGTGGGGAGTGGACGCCTTGAAAGACCACGCCTCAGCCCCGTTCAGTAAATGGGTCGCTCCTCCACGCCTCCCTCCGTTTATGGGGAAGGCGTGAACCGCCCCCTTTACTACGACGTGACGCATGCATGCAGAGCTCAGCCCCACGCATGCCGCCCATGTCACACACACCTCCCCACACCGCGCCACACGCGGGAAGCATGGGAAGCACAGCGCGCAAAGAGACTTACCGCGGTAAAAATCGCCCCACCTGCCCGCGCGCCGTTTTTGGGCCTAGCCCAATGACGCGATTGCGCTTACGTGTGGCCCAGGCCCGGGGGCTCCTATCGGTGTACAAAAAGAGGGGTGCGCGTTTTGTACCCCTATAACTATGCACGGGAAGTCTGAGCCATGGGCACCACCACACTGAACAAGGCAACGGAGGTGAGCCAAGGTAAGGCCGAAGCTCAGGAGAAGCAGAACGACGCCAAGACCAAGACCACAAAGAGCAAAGGGGACAAAACGGACCCCCCCGGCAAGATCCTTGCCGGGAGGCGGTTTTAGCAAACCCGGCAAGACCCTTGCCGTGGCAGCTCGCCGCACACCTACGGAGTGAGTCACCCTTGAGATCCACTGCCCCCATGGGGGCAGTGGATTCGGGAGACATCCCCATGGTGGCATGCAGATCTTTGTGAAGATATTCAAGATCAGATACACCCTTTAGAAGATGATGATCCTTGGCGGGATCCCAGCCAAGGAGGACCACAAGGCCCCCAGCAAGAGCCTTGCCGGGGATGACAGCAGGCGCCACGGCAAGACCCTTGTCGGGGCCCCGGCAAGGCCCTTGCCAAGAACACCCGTTGGGCCACCATCAGGCCCACGCCAATCGAACCTCCACTGCCGTTCGCATGCAGCTGCCGACCCAACCAGCCGGGCAGGCACCTGCGTGGTGGCATGCAGATCTTCGTGGAGACCCACCACTGCGCCACCTCAGCTGCATGCTTGCCTACATGGCACCATGGGCGCCGCTGGCCAGCGCACGTGTCGACACGAGAGGGAGCAGCGACGGACGAGACAGGTCTCTCCCCCGTCCCTGATAAAGCAAGGACACCTGGGCAAGACACATTAAATGCGCCTTGTCATGTAATGCGAGGGATAACCTCACATCACTGTTCCCTTTCCACCTCCTGGTGCTACTGTGGCAACCCCTTTCCTATAAAAGGAGGCCCGAGGCGACCAGGAGGAGGATTCAGCTTTTTGGAGCTCCTCACGCCCCATAGCTAGCTCAAGAACACAGATATACAATCCACCAAAGCAGGAGTAGGGTTTTACACATCCCCGCGGCCCGAACCTGGGTAAACGAACCATGTGCTATCTGTTTGATCCGCTCTTCTCACGACCCCGCGCCCCGCAACCGTAGTAGGGATTCTTGTGATCCCATAGGTGTCGTTCCCACCGACAACGCACTTCTTTGATTTGGGTTTGAGCTTATCAGGCTGAAACTTTTTTCACATAAGCATCACAACCCCAAACTTTAAGAAATGACAGCTTAGGTTTCTTGCTAAACCACAATTCAAACGGTGTCATCTCAAATAATTTTTAGACGGTGCCTTATTTAACATGAATGCAGCTGTCTCTAATGCATAACCCCAAAACGATAGTGGTATATCGGTAAGAAACATCATAGATCGCACCATATCTAATAAAGTACGATTATGACGTTTGGAAACACCATTACGCTGTGGTGTTCCAGGTGGTGTGAGTTGTGAAACTATTCGACATTGTTTCAGTCGAAGGCCAAACTCACAATTCAAATATTTCGTCTCCGCGATCAGATCGTAGAAACTTTATTTTCTTGTTACGATGATTCTCCACTTCACTCTGAAATTCTTTGAACTTTTCAAACGCTTCAGACCCGTGTGTTTCATTAAGTAGATATACTCATATCTTCTCAAATCATCTGTGAAGGTCAGAAAATAACGATACCCACCGCGAGCCTCAACAATCATCAGACCGCATACATCGATATGTATTATCTCCAATAAGTCTATGGCTCGCTCCATTGTTCCATAAAACGGAGTCTTAGTCATCTTGCCCATGAGGCATGGTTCGCAAGCATCAAATGATTCATAATCAAGTGATTCCAAAAGTCCATCCGCATGGAGTTTCTTCATGCGCTTTAAACCAATATGACCTAAACGGCAGCGCCACATGTATGTTGCACTATCATTATCAACTTTGCATCTTTTGGCATCCATATTATGAATATGTGTATCACTACAATCGAGATTCAGTAAACCATTTATATTAAGTATATGACCATAGAAGGTTTTATTCATGTAAACAGAACAACAATTATTCTTTCACTTAAATGAATAACCGTATTGCAATAAACATGATCCAATCATATTCATGCTCAATGCAAACACTAAATAACATTTATTTTAGGTTCAACACTAATCCCGAAGGTAAAAGGAGTGTGCGATGGTGATCTTCTCAACCTTGGAATCATTTCCAACACACATCGTCACCTTGCCCTTAACTAGTCTCTATTCATTTTGCAACTCCTGTTTCGAGTTACTAATCTTAGTAACTGAACCGGTATCAAATAACCTGGGGTTACTATGAACACTAGTAAAGTACACATCAAAAACATGTATATCAAATGTACTTTTGTTCACTTTGCCATCCTTCTTATCCACCAAGTATTTGGGGTAGTTTCGCTTCGAGCGACCATTCTCTTTGTAGAAGAAGCACTCAGTTTCAAGCTTAGGTCTAGCTTTGGGCTTCTTCACGGGAGTGGCAACTTGCTTGCCATTCTTCTTGAAGTTCCCTTTCTTTCCCTTGCCCTTCTACTTGAAACTAGTGGTCTTGTCAACCATCAACACTTGATGCTTTTTGTTGATTTCTACCTTCGCCAATTTCAGCATCGCGAAGAGCTTGGGAATCGTTTCTGTTATCCCTTGCATATTACAGTTCATCACAAAGTTCTAGTAACTTGGTGATAGTGACTAGAGAACTCTGTCAATCACTATCTTATCTAGAAGATTAACTCCCACTTGACTCAAGTGATTGTAGTACTCAGACATTCTGTAACACCCACGATGCGGCTATATCTCCCACATGTCGGGGCATGACTTGGAGGCATAGCCGCATGGTAGGTTTGTCGCAAGAGGGGTAATCTTCACACAATCCCATGTACTGAATAAGAATGGGATAAAGAGTTGGCTTACAATCGCCACTTCACACATATAACAAGTTAAACGTACATCATCCAGAATACAATCAAGGTCCGACTACGGAACCAAAATAAAAGAAGACAACCCCAAATGATAGATCCCGGATCGTCCCAACTGGGCTCCACTACTGATCAACCGGAAAGACACAAAAAATGAACAAGATCTTCATCGAGCTCCCACTTGAGCTCATTTGTGTCATCTGCACTGGATCATCAGCACCTGCAACTGTTTGGAACTATCTGTGAGTCACGAGACTCAGCAATCTCACACCCGCGAGATCAAGACTATTTAAGCTTATGGGTAGGAAAGGGTAGTGAGATGGAGCTGCAGCAAGCACTAAGCATATATGGTTGCTAACTTACGCAAATAAGAGCGAGAAGAGGAGCAACGCAATGGTCACAAACTAGAAGTGATCAAGAAGTGATCCTGAAACTACTTACATTCAAGCATAACACAAGAACCGTGTTCACTTCCCGGACTCCGTCGAGAAGAGACCATCACGGCTACACACGCGGTTGATGCATTTTAATTAAGTCAAGTGTCAAGTTCTCTACAACCGGATATTAACAAATTCCCATCTGTCACATAACCGCGGGCACGGCTTTTGAATGTTCAAAACCCTGCAGGGGTGTCCCAACTTAGCCCATCACAAGCTCTCACGGTCAATGAAGGATATTTCTTCTCCCAGGAAGACCCGATTAGACACGGAATCCCGGTTACAAGACATTTCGACAATGGTAAAACAAGACCAGCAAAGCCGCCCGATGTGCCGACAATCCCGATAGGAGCTACACATATCTCGTTCTCAGGGCAACACCGGATAGGTCAAGCTAGAGTAAAACCAGCCCTCGAGTCGCCCCGAGGTGGCCCCGCAGGCTGCCCGGTTCGGACCAACACTTAGTTAAGCACTGGCCCGGCGGGGTTAAAATAAAGATGACCCTCGGGAGCATGACTCCCAAGGGAAAAGGTAGGTGGTGGTGAGGCAAATAGTAAAACCAAGGTTGGGCCTTGCTGGAGGAGTTTTATTCAAAGAGAACTCTCAAGGGGTCCCCATAACACCCAACCATGTAAGGAACGCAAAATCAAGGAACATAACACCGGTATGATGGAAACTAGGGCGGCAAGAGTGGAACAAAACACCAGGCATAAGGCCGAGCGTTCCACCCTTTACCAAGTATATAGATGCATTAATTAAATAAGAGATATTGTGATATCCCAACAATAACCATCTTCCAACATGGAACAAACTTCATCTACACCTACAACTAGCAACGCTATAAGAGGGGCTGAGCAAAAGCGGTAACATAGCCAAACAACTGTTTGCTAGGAAAGGTGGGTTAGAGGCTTGACATGGCAATATGGGAGGCATGATATAGCAAGTGGTAGGTAGTGTGGCATAGAAATAGAGCGAACAACTAGCAAGCAAAGATAGAAGTGATTTCGAGGGTATGGTCATCTTGCCTGAGATCCCGCAAGGAAGAAGAACAAGTCCATCAAGAAGACAAACGGATGAAGTCGAACGAATCCTCACAAACACGACGTTATCTGAACTAACCCGAAGAAGCAATACCAGAAAGAAGCAAACAACATAGTAAACAACCATCACATCAACATAGCATGATGCACAACCAAGTATGATGCATGTTCGGTTTAATGAGGCCTGGCATGGCAAAATGCACAAACAATACTACAAATTAAGTGGAGCTCAATATGCAACGAGTTGCATATTGCCGGACACCACCTTTGATTATTTAGTTCGATCTCATTTGTGTACCAACAATATTAAATGTTCTTAACATGGCAAGGGGTGAAGCAAATGGAAACTACCTATCTAGGCAAGTTAAAATGAGGCCGGAACAACAAGCAACAAGTCCGGAAAAATCCTCATGAGCATATATTAGATTTGGTACTTTTCTGTCCTAAACCGTATTTTAGAGTTGTTAAACATGCAAAGTAAAGCCACCATGTTAAACTATGCATTTTTCTACCCCAAATACATATAAACTTTATCAAGTTTGGAGCTATGGTTATTTAGTTATGAATTAAAGCATTTTAACATGGCACATGAGAAAATTTAAACAAACAACATTTTAAACATGGTTGAAAGTTGCATTTTATGAAACTAGACGAAATTCTAAACATTTTTCATATTTGGAGTTTTTACATATGATGCATAGTTCATGAGTTATAATACGCATGAAGACTAGGGACTAAACTATAAACTAGCAGTTTTTTGGATAAATAGGAAATTCGCTGAAAGAAAAAAAACAGACGCGGGCCGAAACTGCTAGCCCACCAGAAGGAAAAAAACATTGGGTGGCCTCACCATGGGCTTCGGCCCAGTCAGAGGAGGCGGCTGGTAGATCGAACGAGGTGGAGGGGAGCTGCTTGGGCTGGCCTCGCAGCATGCCTGGCGCGTAGCGCTTGAACGGGGCACGGTCAACACTCGAGCAGAGCGGGCGTCCTCTGCTCGACAAGAAGCAGAGCCGCGGCTGCACGGCCTTGGCGCAGATCCCGCGCAGAGGTGGCCCAGGCGGTCAATGAGGAGCACGGGGTCGAGGGGATCCTCCTGTCGAGCTACTGTGGGCGCGGAGGACGAGAGGAGGCGCGCACGATAGGGGCACCATGGGCGGCAGGCTCCTACAGAACGGCGACGAGAGGGTGCAGCGGCTACTGTTGTTGCTTGCCTCATGGAGGAACTCCGGCGAGGTTCAACGAGGAGGTCCGGGCGCGAGCAGAAGACCAGGACGGCGGGGAAGAGGTCAGAACGGAGCGGGACGCGGCGCTGGGACTTGGTGGGGCGACGGCTTCCTGGGACTTGGGCGGCTCGATGAAGAGGAGCAGCAGCGGATAGGCGCGGCGGCGAAACATGTGGATCAGGTCGGCCATCACTGGATCCGGGTAACGGCGACCGGGACTAAACTCAACGGCGGGGCTGTGATACGTCTCCAACGTATCTATAATTTTTGATTGCTCCATGCTATATTATCTACTATTTTGGACTATATTGGGCTTTATTTTCCACTTTTATATCATTTTTGGGACTAACCTATTAACCGGAGGCCCAACCCAGAATTGTTGTTTTTTGCCAATTTCAGTATTTCGGAGAAACAGAATATGAAACGGAGTCCAAACGGAATAAAACCTTCGGGAACGTGATTTTCTCACCGAACATGATCCAGGAGACTTGGACCCTACTCCAAGGAGTCAAAGAGGCGGTCACGAGGGTGGGGGCGCGCCCACCCCCCTAGGGCGCGCCCCCCTGCCTCGTGGGCCCCTCGGTGCTCCACCGGTGTACTCCTTCCTCCTATATATACCTACGTACCCCCAAACGATCAGAAGAGGAGCCAAAAATCTAATTCCACCACCGCAACTTTCTGTATCCACAAGATCCCATCTTGGGGCCTGTTTCGGAGCTCCGCCGGAGAGGGCCGTCATCACGAAGGGCTTCTACATCATCATAGCCCCTCCGATGAAGTGTGAGTAGTTTACCTCAGACCTTTGGGTCCATAGTTAGTAGCTAGATGGCTTCTTCTCTCTTTTTGGATCTCAATACAAAGTTCTCCCCCTCTCTCATGGAGATCTATTCGATGTAACCTTCTTTTTGAGGTGTGTTTGTTGAGACCCATGAATTGTGGGTCTATGATCAAGTCTATCTATGAATAATATTTGAATCTTCTCTGAATTCTTTTATGTATGATTACTTATCTTTGCAAGTCTCTTCGAATTATCAGTCTGGTTTGGCCTACTAGATTGGTTTTTCTTGCCATGGGAGAAGTGCTTAGCTTTGGGTTCGATCTTGCGGTGTCCTTTCCCAGTGATAGAAGGGGCAGCAAGGCACGTATTGCATCGTTGCCATCGAGGATAACAAGATGGGGTTTATTTCATATTGCATGAATTTATCTCTCTACATCATGTCATCTTGCTTAAAGCATTACTCTGTTTTTAACTTAATACTCTAGATGCATGCTGGATAGCGGTCGATGAGTGGAGTAATAGTAGTAGATGCTGAATCATTTCGGTCTACTTGTCACGGACGTGATGCCTATATACATGATCATGCCTAGATATTCTCATAACTATGCTCAATTCTGTCGATTGCTCAACAGTAATTTGTTCACCCACCGTAGAATACTTATGCTCTTGAGAGAAGCCACTAGTGAAACCTATGGCCCCTGGGTCTATTCTCATCATATCAATCTCCATCACTTTAATCTTGCTTTGCTTTTTACTTTGCCTTTTACTTTTCACTTTGCATCTCTATACCAAAAATACCAAAAATATTATATATATCAGATCTCACTCTCGTAAGTGACCGTGAAGGGATTGAAAACCCCTAATCGCGTTGTTGCGAGTAGCTATCGTTTTGTGCAGGTACGAGGGACTTGAGTGTGGCCTCCTACTGGATTGATACCTTGGTTCTCAAAAAGCGAGGGAAATACTTACGCTACTCTGCTGCATCATCCCTTCCTCTTCGGGGAAATCCAACGCAAGCTCAAGAGGTAGCACACTGCTCCAAATCCACGGTAGCGGCGGCGAGCTCCTGCGAGAGGAACGAGAGGGAGAGAGAGAGGTTAGAGAAGAAAGGAGCCTCGGGAAGGAGGAGGAAGGACAGGGAGGAGGCCGGTCCTGGTGGCTGGGTTCGCCGGCTGCGACGGTGCCATGGAGGGAGGAGAGGGGATCAAGGGCGGCTGCGCTGAAAACCAGGAGGTGGTCGGGGGCTGCTGGGGTTGAGGGATGGATCCCGAGAGATTTGAGTGGGTGGCGGCGCATGATGGGATGGATGGGACATCTCCTAAAAATTAGGGTTTGGTCTGGTTATAAATAGGTAGGGAAACTAGATGCTGGCGATTTGGTCCCTCCAATCAATATCGAACGTTCCGGAAAAATAGACTAGGGAGACCAAATAAGAAAACGGTGATGTTTTATAGATGTTAGGGGATGATCCGGACCCAACGGTGATGACTGAGTGGGTCGGGTTCAGGGAAGTTTCGAACACGCGTGAGGGGTCGATGCATTGTGCAAAGAGGGGTAGGCTTGCCTAGGTGGACTGTGAAGAGGAGTTGGGTTGAGATGAGAGGGAAGGGAAGGCAACCCGGCAACAGTTTTCGGAGACCGAAACGTCCGAATGATACGTAAGCTTGGGAGAATAGTGATTGCACAAGCTTCGGAGAGAATGAAATTAATGATACGTAATTGCCCTACTCATGGTTTGAATTTGTGGATGATTATACAAAATTTTATGCCGGATAGAATTTTGCTTCTAGAAATCTTTTAGATTCGGCCGCGGGAGGCACTTTTATGGAAATCACTTTAGGAGATGCTACTAAACTCCTAGATAATATTATGGTTAATTATTCTCAATGGCATACTAAAAGATCTTCTAATAAAAAAGTGCATGCGATAGAAGAAATCAATGTTTTGAGTGGAAAGATGGATGAACTTATGAAATTATTTGCTACTAAGAGTGTTTCTTCTGATCCTAATGATATGCCTTTGTCTACTTTGATTGAGAATAACAATGAATCTATGGATGTGAATTTTGTTGGTAGGAATAATTTTGGTAACAACACTTATAGAGGGAATTTTAATCCTAGGCCATATCCTAGTAATTATTCTAATAATTATGGGAATTCCTACAACAACTCTTATGGAAATTATAATAAGATGCCCTCTGAATTTGAGAATAGTGTTAAAGAGTTTATGAATTCACAAAAGAATTTTAATGCTTTGCTTGAAGAGAAATTGCTTAAAGTTGATGATTTGGCTAGGAACGTTGATAGAATTTCTCTTAAGGTTGATTCTTTAAAGCTTAGATCTATTCCTCCTAAGCATGATATCAATGAGTCTCTCAAAGCCATGAGAATTTCCATTGATGAGTGCAAGGAAAGAACCGCTAGGATGCGTGCTTCCAAAGATGCCTTTATTAAAGCGTGTTCTTCCAATTCCTATGAAAATCAAGATGAAGATCTAAAAGTTATTGATGTGTCTCCTATTAAATCTTTGTTTTGCAATATGAATCTTGATGAAACTGAATATGATCTTCCTTTACCTAGAAGGCGTTCTAAAAATTCGGAGTATTTAGATCTTTATGATGAAATTGATGAAAGTCGGATTGAAAGAAATAAAAATCTAGATGTTGCTAAACCCACTATATTGGATTTCAAGGAATTTAATTATGAAAGTTGCTCTTTAATTGGTTGTATTTCCTTGTTGCAATCCGTGCTAAATTCTCCACATGCTTATAGTCAAATGAAAGCCTTCACCGAACATATTGTTGATGCCTTGATGCAATCTTATGAAGAAAAACCTGAGTTGAAAGTTTCTATCCCTAGAAAACGCTATGATGAGTGGGAACCAACTATTAAAATTAAAATTAAAGATCATGAGGTTTATGCTTTGTGTGATTTGGGTGCTAGTGTCTCCACTATCCCAAAACTTTGTGTGATTTGCTAGATTTCCGCAATTTTGATGATTGCTCTCTAAACTTGCATCTTGCGGATTCTACTATTAAGAAACCTATGGGAAGGATTAATGATGTTCTTATTGTTGCAAATAAAAATTATGTGCCCATAGATTTCATTGTTCTTGATATAGATTGCAATCCTTCTTGCCCTATTATTCTTGGTAGACCTTTCCTTAGAATGGTTGGTGCGATTATTGATATGAAGGAAGGGAATATTAGATTTCAATTTCCATTAAAAAAGGGCATGGAACACTTTCCAAGAAAGAAAATAAAATTGCCATATGAAACTATCATGAGAGCCACTTATGGATTGCCTAAGAAAGATGGCAATACCTAGATCTATCCTCGCTTTTATGCCTAGCTATAAGGCTTTAAAGAAAAGCGCTTGTTGGGAGTCAACCCAATATTTATCCTTGCTATTATTAATAAATAAATTATTTAGCCTCTGTTTTGGTTGTGTTTTTTGTGTTTAATTAGTGTTTGTGCCAAGTAGAACCGTTGGGAAGACTTGGGGAAAGTCTTGTTGAACTTCCTGTAAAAAACAGAAACTTTAGCGCTCACAAGAACTGCTGTAATTTTTATTTGGAGAGTGATATTTAGTTAATTATTTTTGCAGATGACTAATAGATAAATTCCTCACGTCCAGCAATTTATTTTAGAATTTTTGGGGTTCCAGATATTGCACTAGCTACAGATTACTACAGACTGTTCTGTTTTTGACAGATTTCTGTTTTTCGTGTGTTGTTTGCTTATTTTGATGATTCTATGGTTAGTAAAATAGTTTATAATCCATAGAGAAGTTGGAATACAGTAGGTTTAACACCAATATAAACAAAGAATGAGTTCATTACAGTACCTTGAAGTGGTTTTTTGTTTTCTTTCGCTAACGGAGCTCACGAGTTTTCTACTTTAAGTTTTGTGTTGTGAAGTTTTCAAGTTTCGGGTGAATTCTTGTGATGGATTATGGAACAAGGAGTGGTAAGAGCCTAAGCTTGGGGATGCCCATGGCACCCCCAAGATAATCCAAGGACACCAAAAATTCAAAGCTTTGGGATGCCCCGGAAGGCATCCCCTCTTTCGTCCACTTCCATCGGTAATTTACTTGGAGCTATATTTTTATTCACCAACATGATATGTGTTTTGCTTGGAGCATCTTGTATTATTTGTCCCTTTGGTTTCTAGTGTGCCACAATCATCCTTTCTGTACACACCTTTTGAGAAAGCCATACATGAATTAGAATTTGATAGAATACTTTATGTGCTTCACTTATATCTTCTTGAGCTAAGTAGTTTTGCTCTATGTGCTTCACTTATATCTTTTGAGCGCTATAATTTTGCTCTATGTGCTTCACTTAGATTTTTTAGAGCACGGTGGTGGATTTGTTTTAAAGAAACTATTGATCTCTCATTCTTCACTTAAATTATTTTGAGAGTCTTAATAGCATGGTAATTTGCTTAATAATAACATGCTTGGTATTCAAGATTTGTGAAACTTTCTTTTGAGTGTGTTGAATACTAAGAAAAGTTGGATGCTTGATAATTGTTTTGAGATATGGAGGTAGTAATATCAAAGTCATGCTATTAGAGTAATTGTGAATTTGAGAAGTGCTTGAGTTAAAGTTTGCAAGTCCCGTAGCATGCACGTATGGTAAACGTTATGCAACAAATTTGAAACATGAGGTGTTATTTGATTGTCCTCCTTATGAGTGGTGGTCGGGGACGAGCGATGGTCTTTTCCTACCAATCTATCCCCCTAGGAGCATGCGCGTAATACTTTGGTTTTTGATGGCTTGTATATTTTTGCAATAAGTATATGAGTTCTTTATGACTAATGTTGAGTCCATGGATTATACGCACTCTCACCTTCCATCATTGCTAGCCTCTACGGTACCGTGCATTGCCCTTTCTCACATCGAGAGTTGGTGCAAACTTCGCCCGTGCATCCAAACCCCGTGATATGATACGCTCTTTCACACATAAACCTCCTTATATCTTCCTCAAAACAGCCACCATACCTACCTATTATGGCATTTCCATAGCCATTCCGAGATATATTGCCATGCAACTTTCCACCGTCCAGTTTATCATGACACATCCATCATTGTCATATTGCTTAGAATGATCATGTAGTTGACATAGTATTTGTGGCAAAGCCACCGTTCATAATTTTTTCATACTTGTCACTCTTGATTCATTGCATATCCCGGTACACCACCGGAGGCATCCATATAGAGTCATACTTTGTTCTAGTATCGAGTTGTAATCATTGAGTTGCAAATAAATAAAAGTGTGATGATCATCATTCAATAGAGCATTGTCCCAAAAAAAGAAGAAGAGAAAGGCCAAAGAAAAAAAAGAAGGCCCAAAAAAGAGAAAATAAATAAAAAGGGGCAATGCTACTATTTCTTTTTCCACACTTGTGCTTCAAAGTAGCACCATGTTCTTCATATAGAGAGTCTCTTGAGTTATCACTTTCATATACTAGTGGGAATTTTCATTATAGAACTTGGCTTGTATATTCCAACAATGGGCCTCCTCAAGTGCCGTAGGTCTTCGTGAGCAAGCAAGTTGGATGCACACCCACTTAGTTTCTTTTGTTGAGCTTTCATACATTTATACCTCTAGTGCATCTGTTGCATGGCAATCCCTACTCCTTGCATTAACATCAATCGATGGGCATCTCCATAGCCCATTGATTAGCCTCGTTGATGTGAGACTTTCTCCTTTTTTTCTTCTCCACATAACCCCCATCGTTATATTCTATTCCACCCATAGTGATATATCCATGGCTCACACTCATGTATTGCGTGAAAGTTTATGAGTTTGAAATTATTAAGGTATGAAACAATTGCTTGGCTTGTCAACGGGGTTGTGCATGATGAGAGCATTCTTGTGTGACGAAAATGGAGCATGACTAAACTATATGATTTTGTAGGGATGAACTTTCTTTGGCCATGTTACTTTAAGAAAACATAATTGGTTTGTTGGTTTGCTTGAAGTATTATTATTCTCTATGTCAATATGAACTTTTGTCTTGAATCTTCCTAATCTGAATATTCATACCACAATTAAGAAGATTTGCATTGAAATTATGCCAAGTAGCACTCCGCATCAAAAATTCTCTTTTTATCATTTACCTACTCGAGCATGAGCAGGAATTAAGCTTGGGGATGCCTGATACGTCTCCAATGTATCTATAATTTTTGATTGCTCCATGCTATATTATCTACTGTTTTGGACTATATTGGGCTTTATTTTCCACTTTTATATCATTTTTGGGACTAACCTATTAACTGGAGGCCTAGCCAAGAATTGCTGTTTTTTGCCTATTTCAGTATTTCGGAGAAACAGAATATCAAACGGACTCCAAACGGAGTAAAACCTTCGGGAACGTGATTTTCTCACCGAACGTGATCCAGGAGATTTGGACCCTACTCTAAGGAGTCAAAGAGGCGGTCACGAGGGTGGGGGGCGCGCCCACCCCCTGCCTCATGGGCCCCTCGGTGCTCCACCGACATACTCCTTCCTCCTATATATACCTACGTACCCCCAAACGATCAGAAGAGGAGCCAAAAACCTAATTCCACCGCCGCAACTTTCTGTATCCAAGAGATCCCATCTTGGGGCCTGTTCCGGAGCTCCGCCGGAGATGGCCGTCATCACGGAGGGCTTCTACATCATCATAGTGTAATACCCTCGATGCGGCTATATCTTCCATGTGTCGAAGCATGACTTAGAGGCATAACCGCATTGAAAGAAATGTCCCAAGTGAGGTAATCTTCACAACAACCCGTGTAATACATAAGGGAAAGAGATACATAGTTGGCTTACAATCGCCACTTCACACAATTACATGAATAAAGCATTACATCATCCAAATACACTCAAGGTCCGACTACGGAACCAAAATAAAAGAAGACTACCCCAAATGCTACACAGATCCCCGATCGTCCCAACTGGGCTCCACTACTGATCAACTGGAAAACGGAACAACATAAGGAACAAGATCTTCATAGAGCTCCTCCTTGAGCTTGGTTGCGTCACCTGCTCGGTAACATCGGCACCTGCAAACTGGTTTTGGAAGTATCTATGAGTCACGGGGACTCAGCAATCTCACACCCTCGCGATCAAGACTATTTAAGCTTATGGGTAAGGTAAAGGTATGAGGTGGAGCTGCAGCAAGCGACTAGCATATATGGTGGCTAACATATTCGCAAAAGAGAGCGAGAAGAGAAGGCAAAAGCACGGTCGAGAAACTATGATCAAGAAGTGATCCTAGAACAACCTACGTCAAGCATAACTCCAACACCGTGTTCACTTCACGGACTACGCCGAGAAGAGACCATCACGGTTACACACGCGGTCGATGTATTTTAAATAAGATAAGTTTCGGGTTTTCTACAACCGGACATTACCAAATTCCCATCTGCCCACAACCGCGGGCACGGCTTTCGAAAGTTCAAATCCCTGCAGGGGTGTCCCAACTTAGCCCATCACAAGCTCTCACGGTCAACGAAGGATATTCCTTCTCCCAAGACAATCCGATCAGACTCGGCATCCCGGTTAGAAGACATCCTCGACAATGGTAAAAACAAATCCAGCAAAGCCACCCAGATGTGCCGACAAACCCCGATAGGAGTTGCACATATCTCTTTCTCAGGGCACACCGGATGAGCAAGACATCGGCTGGGCCAGCCCAAAGTTTCCCCTGGTAGCTCCGGACATCGCTCAGTTTGGACCAACACTTAGACAAGCACTGGCCCGGGGGGGTTAAAATAAAGATGACCCTTGGGCTGGCCTAACCCAAGGGAAAAAAAGCTAGGTGGCGAATGGTAAAACCAATGTTGGGCCTTGTTGGAGGAGTTTTATTCAAGGTGAACTGTCAAGGGGTTCCCATTATAACCCAACCGTGTAAGGAACGCAAAATCCGGGAACATAACACCGATATGACGGAAACTAGGGCAGCAAGAGTGGAACAAAACACCAGGCATAAGGCCGAGCCTTCCACCCTTTACCAAGTATATAGATGCATTCATTAAATAAGAAATATTGTGATATCCCAACAAAATATCCATGTTCCAACAAGGAACAAACTCCAATCTTCACCTGCGACTAACAACGCTATAAGAGGGGCTGAGCAAAGCGGTAACATAGCCAAACAACGGTTTGCTAGGGCAAGGTGGGTTAGAGGCTTGGCTTAACAATATGGGAGGCATGATAAGCAACTGGTAGGTATCACAGCATAGGGATAGAAAAAGAGCGAGCAACTAGCAAGCAAAGATAGAAGTAATTTCGAGGGTATGGTCATCTTGCCTAAAATCTCGCAAGGAAGAAGAACGAGTCCATGAAGAAGACAAACGGACGTAGTCGAACGGGTCCTCACAAATGCGACGTTATCGGAACCAACCCGAAGAAGCAACACCGGAAAGAAGCACACAACATAGTAAACAACCAACAGATGAACATGGCATGATATGCGGGATGCGACATTTGATGCATATGCATGATTTGGAAAAGAATGATTGAACCTGGCCTCAACATGTAAATCCAAGAGTGCCACTGGAAAGGGGAGGTGATTTCGGTTGACATCGATATAAAGATCACCGAAATCGGATGCACGGTTTGGAAATGACAAGCAAAACAAATATGGCACCGGTTTGCGACTAACAGCAAGTAGCCATCTAAATGCATCAAGATAAATATGCTACAGCACTCACACATGGCAACAAAATACATGGCAGGAATCCACTCATGATGCTTGAGAAAAGATGAACACTTAGCTACGGCTAATTCACTCATTAACAGGTTCAAACAAGCATGGCAAAAGTGCAAAAGATAAGAGGTTTCAGACTGAGATATAACAACAAGTCAGGAATTTAACATCAAGAAGCAATCTTACGAGCATGATAACTACATGCTACAAGAACATGTCATGGCAAAGCAAGGCATGTCATGAAGCTAGTCTAAGCATATAACAAAAGTACCTTAGTGATCATGAGCCAAAAGGGATCAGAGAATTCAATTGCTAGCATGTGAACATAGCAAAAACATAAACAAATTCAGACTTGGTGAAAAACTGGAGCATGCAAAACAGATAAGGAGTAGGCATGTTTACGATCTCGAAGCACTCACTACAGAGCATGGCATGACAAACCAAGCATACACACATCAAGAAGACATGGCATAGAAGCTAGACATGGCAAGAACAACAACAAAGCATACACGGATCAATAGCAACATCCTCGGCAAAATCGCTAAACATGTCAACAATCTGTCAGGAACATTTTATAGCAAAAATAGAGCTCGATTGACTCAAGCTACGGTGCTCCATAAATGCAAACAAAGACATGGATGGATATAGCACCACAATATTAACAAAACATCCTTACTGATCATCCCCAAAAGAGGCACGGATCACTAGGAAACAACATGAACATATGGCATAAAAACAATATCAGGACAAGGACTTAGTGAAATTTTAAGTCCCTGAAATCAGCATCATTGAGTAAGCTACTTTGCATGCTTGTGCTAGTCACCACAAAGATCACAAAAAAAATACATGGCATACACCCCTGTAAAGATGGCATGGCATTCTACAAAACACATGTAAAGCTCAGGATCATAGCATGCACACATTAATCATGGCAAAAATGACAAAAGGCCATTTGCTGAAACAGATCTGACATAATCATCACATAGCCCTCTTCCAAAGACATTTCGGGCATGAAGATGAGCTCAAATAAAAATGATGCAATGAGATGAAATGATGTACTCGTGGAGACGAACATTTTGATATGCTACACGCATGAATCGGAGCTATGGATGCAGAGTTATGAGCTGACGAAGAATGCATAAAATAATTGGGAGAGAGAGAGAGAGAAAGTCAATAGATCTAGGGTTCAAGATCCAGATCGGATCGAGGTACTGTAGCAGCTCCGGCGACGCCGAGCTCGAATCCGGCGAGGGAAGGGCGAGGGGCGCCGAAGAGGGCCGGATCCGACCGGATTCGGGGCCGGGATGGCGCGGCGGCGAGGTAGGGCCCCGGCGCGCGACCGCGGCGAGGTCGGGCGAGGCAGCGGAGTCCGGCGATGGTTGGCACGGTGGCGGCGCACATGGCGGCGGCGGGAGCGCGCCGGTGGAGAGGCGGCGGAGCAAGTCAACACGGGCGGCACGCGGCATCGGGAGAGCTCGGGCGCGGGGCGCGGGCAGCTCGGGCCGGCCTCGGGCCCGCAGGGCCGTGGCGGCGGAAGGCGGCGCGAGGACAACTGGCGGCGGCGGATTCGTCGGAGGGCGGCGGCTGGACATGTCCGGATGGAGGAATATTTGTCCGGTGGCGCGAGGACGAAGGGATCTAGGGTTAGGGGCGAAATGGACCCGGGATTGAAATGGAGGGGTCTATTTATAGAGGTAGAGGGAGCTAGGAGAGTCCAAATGAGGTGCAGTTTTCGGCCACGCAATCGTGATCAAACGCTCTAGATGATGGAGGAGGTTTAGATGGGTTTTTGGGCCACTTTGGAAGGGTGTTGGGCTGCAACACACACGAGGTCTTTTCGGTCCCTCGGTTAACCGTTGGAGTATCAAACGAAGTCCAAATAGTACGAGACTTGACAGGTGGTCTACCAGTAGTAAACCAAGGCCACATGAAAAGTCTCGGTCCAATCCAAAAATATTTAACACACGCACACGAAAAGAGGTAGAAAGGGACACCGGAGGACATAGGAGCGCCGGATTGCAAAACAGACAACGGGGAAAATGCTCGGGTGCATGAGACGAACATGTATGCAAATGCAATGCACATGATGACATGATATGAGATGCATGACACGCAAGCAATGACAAGGCAACAACAGCGAATAACTGGAGGACACCTGGCACATCGGTCTCGGGGCGTCATAACACTCCACCACTACGAGAGGATCTCGTCCCGAGATCTAGAATGGCACCGGAGGAAAAATGGACGAGAAAGAGAAGAGGTAAAACTAAGTTGATCCTTTGACAAACGAGTGAAACCACGAACCTTGCGAGGTTGAGCAAATTGAAAGAAAGAAAGCAACGGAGATGAACAAAGTTGAAAGCACTCCGTTAAGAAAGAGGAATAAGAAAGAACCGATTCGGGTAGCATTTTGGTTGAAAAGAGATGAAGACTTGATAAAATGAAAGAGCTTGATCAAAAGGACACAACACTCCGGTTAAATGGATAAACCAAGAAAAGAACATGATCCTGACAAAACAAAAAGATGGGTTGAAGAAAGCAACATCACAAAGCCTGCGGAACAAAGGTAAGAATGGAATGGAATGAACGAAGGGAAACAAGATCTTAAGGGAGCACGCTTACAACAAATGCTAGAACGGAGTTGTTGGAAAACCAACAACGAAAAGAAAAAGCTTGATATGTTCTTATGGAATACATCTCAACTTATGAGGTGACAACCTTCCACTCACGGGAAAAAGAATTGGATTGATAAGAACAAGGAGACGAGAAACTTATTTCACCGGGAGGATAGATGTAGAACTTGGATCATATATAAGCACTATAGATAGCAACAATTCTTAGGGAAGGCTTTAGGTGAAATATAACCCAAGATAACTCCAACGAAGAGGTTGATGAATTTAATATATCTCATTCTTAACAACATGTGAATCATGACACATGGGCTCAAATTATCAAGAATGACATAATACCACCTCCAATGATAAGGTAGAAAGAACTGCACTGCGGATATCAAGATGAAAAATACTTGAGCTCCTCTAAAAAGAATCTTGATGAACACTTCTAGAAGGAAATTAAATCCTTGTCGAAACCATTATGTAGAACCTTCATGAAGAACTCCGGTAACAAAAGAATGATCAAACGGAAGGAAAGAGCAGTTGAAAACACAAGGTGAATCTTTGCAATGATTAGATGGATCTTCATGACTATATAATTGAGAGAACTTGCAACTCCGGGAAAGAAAGATGAACAAATGAAATCAAGAATTTTGATGAACCTCCGTAATAAGAAATTAATCACTTGGATGGAACAAGAATAAGAATTACATTATGCTTATTCTTCACCAATTTAAATTGATGACAAGCAACGGATTTTGCATACTACTTATTGTCGTAAAAAGGATTAAGATAGATATAGCGCCAACTTGAAGAGGCCTTCAATGAATCACTGGTAGGATTGAAACAACGAATAAATCTGTATGATAACGAAGGAGAAGAACTCTTGAACGAACCACCATAAGAATTGAAAAAGAACGAATAAAACATGAAGAAACACCGGGAAGAATTAGCAAATAAACGAAGATGCTTGAGAGAATTTAGATCCATGAGAACGAAGAGATTATGAGCTGATTAGAGAATCCTTGATTTAAGCACCGGTATGATTTAGAGTATGAGAGCTGAAAGCTGAAATGAATAAATCTTAGATGATGGGCTCCGGATGATCAAACTGAAAAGGCTCCTTAATTGCTCCGGATGGATGAAAAGAATTCTCACAATCGAAAGCAATTATGAGAGGAAGGCAACAAGCTAGAATGATGAATCTTGAAGAGAATGGAGCAAGATATGGAGGAAAAATTCTTCTTCGGTCTTAAAATGCAGAGAATGATGATGAGAAACACCACCATGAATTGTTGATGCCCTCCGGAATGAAAAAATAGAAAAGGTTGAGCCAATGATGAAAGAATTTGGAAGATCTTGGAGAAGACATTTGACTGATTATAATTCATTCTTACGTCAAAGCTCGAAAAGAATTTGGGATAACTCCGGAAAGAATAGAAGAGTCAGGTCAGATCCTGGTAAAAGACCTGTGGGTTAGGGCCCACTCAAAAGAAACACCGTTGAAAAGATTACAAAGAGAGATTGCACCGGTTGAATTAAATGGCTTGAATGATATAACATCCTCGAACTAGGTTGAACGGATCTTGAATGACAAGACGAGCCTTTTGAGATAGCTTGAGCACGCCGGAACAAATGAATAGCGAGAAGTGAAATATTATGAGGTGCACCGGTATGAGAAGGAATTTGAAACGAGGAAAGGATATGATCAACCAAGTTTGAATTGGTTTCACCGGAGAAGGAAAAGAGCAAATGATGATGAACTTGAGGCTCCGTTAGCATCTTCATGAGAATCACCGGATAAGAACATTCAAAGACAAGAATGAAGAGTCTTCACATGAATAAAATGGATACTTGATTAAGACATCGAATTCCTTGTACATGTTCCAGAACTGCAACGATAAAATTGTGATGACAACACCTTGGAGCTCAACTCCCCGGGACACTGCCACAACCCCTAAATGTTAGGAGGCACCAAGAACAATGTTCTCGTCACAAAACCATCGGAACGATTCCAAGATACCCGCGTGATCCTAAAACTTTTTTAGTGAAATTTGAGAAGAGAAGAGTCAAAACTCTACGTCAGGATGCCTCACCAAAGCGACGAAGGGACTAAGGAGTAAAAAGAATTCCTAACTCTCTGATATATAATTCCTAAATGACTCAAAACATTTTTCTAGACTCAACAACTCCAACGATTCGATCAAGCAGGGGGCTCCTAAAGTCGGGGAAGGCTCTGATACCAACTTGTAACGCCCTCGAGGCAGCTATATCTCCCACGTGTCGAAGCATGACTTAGAGGCATAACCGCACTGAAAGCAATGTCGCAAGTGAGGTAATCTACACAACAACCCATGTAATACATAAGGGAAAGAGATACATAGTTGGCTTACAGTCGCCACTTCACACATTACATGAATAAAGCATTACATCATCCAAATACACTCAAGGTCCGACTACGGAACCAAAATAAAAGAAGACTACCCCAAATGCTACACAGATCCCCGATCATCCCAACTGGGCTCCACTACTGATCAATTAGAAAACAGAACAACATCAGGAACAAGATCTTCATCGAGCTCCTCCTTGAGCTTGGTTGCGTCACCTGCTCGGTAACATCGGCACCTGCAAACTGGTTTTGGAAGTATCTGTGAGTCACAGGGACTCAGCAATCTCACGCCCTCGCGATCAAGACTATTTAAGCTTATGGGTAAGGTAAAGGTATGAGGTGGAGCTGCAGCAAGCAGCTAGCATATATGGTGGCTAACATATTCGCAAAAGAGAGCAAGAAGAGAAGGCAAAAGCACGGTCGAGAAACTATGATCAAGAAGTGATCCTAGAACAACCTACGTCAAGCATAACTCCAACACCGTGTTCACTTCCCACACTCCGCCGAGAAGAGACCATCACGGTTACACACGTAGTTGATGTATTTTAAATAAGATAAGTTTCAGGTTTTCTACAACCGGACATTAACAAATTCCTATCTGCCCATAACCGCGGGCACGGCTTTCGAAAGTTCAAATCCCTGCAGGGGTGTCCCAACTTAGCCCATCACAAGCTCTCACGGTCAACAAAGGATATTCCTTCTCCCAAGACAATCCGATCAGACTCGGCATCCCGGTTACAAGACATCCTCGACAATGGTAAAAACAAATCCAGCAAAGCCACCCAAATGTGCCGACAAATCCCGATAGGAGCTGCACATATCTCGTTCTCAGGGCACACCGGATCAGCAAGACGTCGGGTGGGCCAGCCGAGAGTTGCCCCTAGTAGCTCCGGACATCGCTCAGTTTGGACCAACACTTAGACAAGCACTGGCCCGGGGGGTTAAAATAAAAATGACCCTTGGGCTGGCCTAACCCAAGGGGAAAAAAGCTAAGTGGCGAATGGTAAAACCAATGTTGGGCCGTGCTGGAGGAGTTTTATTCAAGGCGAACTGTCAAGGGGTTCCCAACCGTGTAAGGAACGCAAAATCCGGGAACATAACACCGATATGACGAAAACTAGGGCGGAAAGAGTGGAACAAAACACCAGGCATAAAGCCGATCCTTCCACCCTTTACCAAGTATATAGATGCATTAATTAAATAAGAGATAGTGTGATATCCCAACAAAATATCCATGTTCCAACAAGGAACAAACTCCAATCTTCACCTGCGACTAACAACGCTATAAGAGGGGCTGAGCAAAGCGGTAACATAGTCAAACAACGGTTTGCTAGGGCAAGGTGGGTTAGAGGCTTGGCTTAACAATATGGGAGGCATGATAAGCAAGTGGTAGGTATTACAGCATAGGGATAGCAAAAGAGCAAGCAACTAGCAAGCAAAGATAGAAGTAATTTCGAGGGTATGGTCATCTTGCCTGAAATCCCGCAAGGAAGAAGAACGAGTCCATGAAGAAGACAAACGGACGTAGTCGAACGGGTCCTCACAAATGCGACATTATCGGAACCAACCCGAAGAAGAAACACCGGAAAGAAGCATACAACATAGTAAACAACCAACACATGAACATGGCATGATATGCGGGATGCGACATATGATGCATATGCATGATTTGGAAAGGAATGATTGAACCTGGCCTCAACTTGGAAATCCAAGAGTGTCACTGGAAAGGGGAGGTGATTTCGGTTGACATCGATATAAAGATCACCGGAATCGGATGCACGGTTTGGAAATGACAAGCAAAACAAATATGGCACCGGTCTGCGACTAACAGCAAGTAGCCATCTAAATGCATCAAGATAAATATGCTACAGCACTCACACATGGCAACAAAATACATGGCAGGAATCCACTCATGATGCTTGACAAAAGATGAACACTTAGCTACGGCTGATTCACTCATTAACAGGTTCAAACAAGCATGGCAAAAGTGCAAAAGATAACAAGTTTCAGACTTAGAGATATCACAACAAGTCAGGAATTTAACATCAGGAAGCAATCTTACGAGCATGATAACTACATGCTACAGGAACATATCATGGCAAAGCAAGGCATGGCATGAAGCTACTCTAAGCATATAAGAAAAGTCCCTTAGTGACCATGAGCTAAAAGGGATCAGACAATTCAATTGCTAGCATGTGAACATAGCAAAAACATAAAAAGATTTAGACTTAGTGAAAAACTAGAGCATGCAAAACAGTTAACGAGTAGGCATGTTTACGAGCTCGAAGCACTCACTACAGAGCATGGAATGACAAAACAAGCATACACCCATCAAGAAGACATGGCATAGAAGCTAGACATGGCAAGAACAACAACAAAGCATACACGGATCAATAGCAACATCCTCGGCAAAATCGCTAAACATGTCAACAATCTGCCAGGAACATTTTATAGCAAAAATAGAGCTCGATTGACTCAAGCTACGGTGCTCCATAAATGCAAACAAAGACATGGATGGATAGAGCACCACAATATTAAGAAAAACATCCAGACTGATCATCCCTAAAAGAGGCACGGATCACTAGGAAACAACATGAACATATGGCATAAAAACAATATCAGGACAAGGACTTCATGAAATTTTTAGTCCCTGAAATCAGCATCATTGAGTAAGCTACTTTGCATGCTTGTGCTACTCTCCACAAAGATCACAAAAAAATACATGGCATACACCCCTGTAAAGATGGCATGGCATTCTACAAAACACATGTAAAGCTCAGGATCATAGCATGCACACATTAATCATGGCAAAAATGACAAAAGGCCATTTGCTGAAACAGATCTGACATAATCATCACATAGCCCTATTCCAAAGACATTTCAGGCATGAAGATGAGCTCAAATGAAAATGATGCAATGAGATGAAATGATGTACTTGTCGAGACGAACATTTTGATATGCTACACGCATGAATCGAAGCTATGGATGCAGAGTTATGAGCTGACGAAGAATGCATAAAATAATTGGGAGAGAGAGAGAGAAAGTCAACCGATCTAGGGTTCCAGATCCAGATCGGATCGAGGTACTGTAGAAGCTCCGGCGAGGCCGAGCTCGAATCCGGCGAGGGAAGGGCGAGGGGCGCCGGAGAGGGCCGGATCCGACCAGATTCGGGGTCGGGATGGCGCGGCGGTGAGGTAGCGCCCCGGCGCGCGACCGCGGCAAGGTCGGGCGAGGCAGCGGACTCCGGCGATGGTCGGTGCGGTGGCGGCGCACATGGCGGCGGCGGGAGCGCGCCGGTGGAGAGGCGGCGGAGCAAGTCAACGCGGCCGGCGCGCGGCATCGGGAGAGCTCGGGCGCGGGGCGCGGGCAGCTCGGGCCGGCCTCGGGCCCGCAGGGCCGTGGCGGCGGAAGGCGGCGCGAGGACAACTGGCGGCGGCGGATTCGTCGGAGGGCAGCGGCTGGACATGTCCGGACGGAGGAATATTTGTCCGGTGGCGCGAGGACGAAGGGATCTTGGGTTAGGGGCGAAATGGACCCGGGATTGAAATGGAGGGGTCTATTTATAGAGGTAGAGGGAGCTAGGAGAGTCCAAATGAGGTGTGGTTTTCGGCCACGCAATCGTGATCAAACGCTCTTGATGACGGAGGAGGTTTAGATGGGTTTTTGGGCCACTTTTGAAGGCTGTTGGGCTGCAACACACACGAGGTCTTTTTGATCCCTCGGTTAACCGTTGGAGTATCAAATGAAGTCCAAATGGTACGAGACTTGACAGGTGGTCTACCAGTAGTAAACCAAGGCCACATGACAAGTCTCGGTCCAATCCGAAAACATTTAACACACGCACACGAAAAGAGGTAGAAAGGGACACCGGAGGACATAGGAGCACCGGATTGCAAAACGGACAACGGGGAAAATGCTCGGGTGCATGAGACGAACATGTATGCAAATGCAATGCACATGATGACATGATATGAGATGCATGACACGCAAGCAATGACAAGGCAACAACAGCGAATTACTGGAGGACACCTGGCACATCGGTCTCGGGGCGTTACAACACTCCACCACTACGAGAGGATCTCGTCCCGAGATCTAGAATGGCACCGGAGGAAAAACGGATGAGAAATAGAAGAGGTAAAACTAAGTTGATCCTTTGACAAACGAGTGAAACCACGAACCTTGCAAGGTTGAGCAAATTGAAAGAAAGAACGCAACAAAGATGAACAAAGTTGAAAGCACTCCGTTAAGAAAGAGGAATAAGAAAGAACCGATTCGGGTAGCATTTCGGTTGAAAAGAGATGAAGACTTGATAAAATGAAAGAGCTTGAGCAAAAGGACACAACACTCCGGTTAAATGGATAAACCAAGAAAAGAACATGATCCTGACAAAACGAAAAGATGGGTTGAAGAAAGCAACATCACAACAAAAGTAAGATTGGAATGGAATGAACGAAGGGAAACAAGATCTTGAGGGAGCACGCTTACAACAAATGCTAGAACGGAGTTGTTGGAAAACCAACAACGAAAAGAAAAAGCTTGATATGGTCTTATGGAATACATCTCAACTTATGAGGTGACAACCTGCCACTCACGGGAAAAAGAATTGGATTGATAAGAACAAGGAGACGAGAAACTTATTTCACCGGGAGGATAGATGTAGAACTTGGATCATATATAAGCACCATCGATAGCAACAATTCTTAGGGAAGGCTTTAGGTGAAATATAACCCAAGATAACTCCAATGAAGAGGTTGATGAATTTAATATATCTCATTCTTAACAACATGTGAATCATGACACATGGGCTCAAATTATCAAGAATGACATAATACCACCTCCAATGATAAGGTAGAAAGAACTGCACTCCGGATATCAAGATGAATAATACTTGAGCTCCTCTGAAAAGAATCTTGATGAACACTTCGAGAAGGAAATTAAATCCTTGTTGAAACCATTATGTAGAACCTTCATGAAGAACTCCGGTAACAAAAGAATGATCAAACGGAAGGAAAGAGAAGTTGAAAACACAAGGTGAATCTTTGCAATGATTAGATGGATCTTCATGACGATATAATTGAGAGAACTTGGAACTCCAGGAAAGAAAGATGAACAAATGAAATCAAGAATTTTGATGAACCTCCATAATAAGAAATTAATCATTTGGATGGAACAAGAATAAGAATTACATTATGCTTATTCTTCACCAATTTAAATTGATGACAGGCAACGGATTTTGCATACTACTTATTGTCGTCAAAAGGATTAAGATAGATATAGCGCCAACTTGAAGAGGCCTTCAATGAATCACTGGTAGGATTGAAACAACGAATAAATATGTATGATAATGAAGGAGAAGAACTCTTGAACGAACCACCGTAAGAATTGAAAAAGAACGAATAAAACATGAAGAAACACCGGGAAGAATTTGCAAATAAACGAAGATGCTTGAGAGAATTTAGATCCATGAGAACGAAGAGATTATGAGCTGATTAGAGAATCCTTGATTTAAGCACCGGTATGATTTAGAGTATGAGAGCTGAAAGCTGAAAGAATAAATCTTAGATGATGGGCTCCGGATGATCAAACTGAAAAGGCTCCTTAATTGCTCCGGATGGATGAAAAGAATTCTCACAATCGAAAGCAATTATGAGAGGAAGGCAACAAGCTAGAATGATGAATCTTGAAGAGAATGGAGCAAGATATGGAGGAAAAATTCTTCTTCGGTCTTCAAATGCAGAGAATGATGATGAGAAACACCACCATGAATTGTTGGTTCCCTCCGGAATGAAAAAATAGAAAAGGTTGAGCCAATGATGAAAGAATTTGGAAGATCTTGGAGAAGACATTTGACTGATTATAATTCATTCTTACGTCAAAGCTCGAAAAGAATTTGGGATAACTCCGGAAAGAATAGAAGAGTCAGGTAAGATCCTGGTAAAAGACATGTGGGTTAGGGCCCACTCAAAAGAAACATCGTTGAAAAGATTACAAAGAGAGATTGCACCGGTTGAATTAAATGGCTTGAATGAGATAACATCCTTGAACTAGGTTGAACGGATCTTGAATGACAAGACGAGCCTTTTGAGATAGCTTGAGCACGCCGGAACAAATGAATAGCGAGAAGTGAAATATTATGAGGTGCACCGGTATGAGAAGGCATTTGAAACGAGGAAAGGATATGATCAACCAAGCTTGAATTGGTTCCACCGGAGAAGAAAAAGAGCAAATGATGATGAACTTGAGGCTCCGTTAGCATCTTCATGAGAATCACCGGATAAGAACATTCAAAGACAAGAATGAAGAGTCTTCACATGAATAAAATGGATACTTGATTAAGACATCGAATTCCTTGAAGAAAAAGGGGTGGGAGGGTGGGAAAAAACACCGTTGAGAATGAAACAAACACTGTTGAGAAAGCTTGAGTTGATCTTGCGGATGTTGAAATGATCGGATCCACTTGAAGAGAAACACGCCGGTTGAAAAGGATTTACATGATAAACTTGATTATCATGAAGGATTGGTATTCACATTGGAGTATGAGAACACCGTTTAGGAAAGGTATGGAATCAACACTTGACTTCGAAGCAACTCGAATACCACAAATTAGAACAAAACAAAGGATTGGCTTGCAGAATAAGCCGGAACAAACATATGATAGAGATTTCGTCCGAAGTTTTCGTGGTGGGGCCTACACGGGCTCGATCATACAGCACCATCATGTACAAGGCAGTGCACATGACATATGAAGCATCCCCGAGTCGGCATAGCCATGGACTCTTTAAGACACAACGAGACCACTTTAAACCAACCGTGGATAGGCGGACCACTAGACGTCGAACCCCAATTTCATATCATACATCTGTCGGAAAATATCCTAAGAGCTACTTGAATTCCCACTTATAAACTCCTGAAACTTCCCGGTTATGCAATCAGGTGTTGGGGATACAGGGGAAGCATAATATCTCATCCAACACTAGCAAATCCTACATCCAGCTGTATCCATCCTTCAACACATAACCAAGAAACCTTCGGAAATCGTTTACCTCAACCTTCAAAAAGCATCCGTTATACGAGTTATGGCAATACTCCTGAACTCCCGCCCCAGTACTGGGTGGCGTCGAGGTTATCTCACCAACAACTGCATAAAAGAGATTTTCGATGTCGGCGAAACTAAACTCAGGTATTCCAGAACTGCAACGATAAAATTGTGACAACAACACCTCGGAGCTCAACTCCCCGGGACACTGCCACAACCCCTAAATGTTAGGAGGCACCAAGAACAATGTTCTCGTCACAAAACCATCAGAACGATTCCAAGATACCCGCGTGATCCTAAAAAAAATTAGTGAAATTTGAGAAGAGAAGAGTCAAAACTCTACGTCAGGATGCCTCACCAAAGCGACGAAGGGACTAAGGAGTAAAAAGAATTCCTAACTCTCTGATATATAATTCCTAAATGACTCAAAACATTTTTCTAGACTCAACAACTCCAACGATTCGATCAAGCAGGGGGCTCCTAAAGTCGGGGAAGGCTCTGATACCAACTTGTAACGCCCTCGAGGCAGCTATATCTCCCACGTGTCGAAGCATGACTTAGAGGCATAACTGCACTGAAAGCAATGTCGCAAGTGAGGTAATCTACACAACAACCCATGTAATACATAAGGGAAAGAGATACATAGTTGGCTTACAGTCGCCACTTCACACATTACATGAATAAAGCATTACATCATCCAAATACACTCAAGGTCCGACTACGGAACCAAAATAAAAGAAGACTACCCCAAATGCTACACAGATCCCCGATCATCCCAACTGGGCTCCACTACTGATCAATTAGAAAACAGAACAACATCAGGAACAAGATCTTCATCGAGCTCCTCCTTGAGCTTGGTTGTGTCACCTGCTCGGTAACATCGGCACCTGCAAACTGGTTTTGGAAGTATCTGTGAGTCACAGGGACTCAGCAATCTCACACCCTCGCGATCAAGACTATTTAAGCTTATGGGTCAGGTAAAGGTATGAGGTGGAGCTGCAGCAAGAAGCTAGCATATATGGTGGCTAACATATTCGCAAAAGAGAGTGAGAAGAGAAGGCAAAAGCACGGTCGAGAAACTATGATCAAGAAGTGATCCTAGAACAACCTACGTCAAGCATAACTCCAACACCGTGTTCACTTCCCGGACTTCGCCGAGAAGACACCATCACGGTTACACACGCGGTTGATGTATTTTAAATAAGATAAGTTTTAGGTTTTCTACAACCAGACATTAACAAATTCCTATCTGCCCATAACCGCGGGCACAGCTTTCGAAAGTTCAAATCCCTGCAGGGGTGTCCCAACTTAGCCCATCACAAGCTCTCACGGTCAACGAAGGATATTCCTTCTCCCAAGACAATCCGATCAGACTCGGCATCCCGGTTACAAGACATCCTCGACAATGGTAAAAACAAATCCAGCAAAGCCACCCAGATGTGCCGACAAATCCCGATAGGAGCTGCACATATCTCGTTCTCAGGGCACACCGAATGAGCAAGACGTCGGGTGGGCCAGCCCAGAGTTGCCCCTAGTAGCTCCGGACATCGCTCAGTTTGGACCAACACTTAGACAAGCACTGGCCCGGGGGGTTAAAATAAAAATGACCCTTGGGCTAGCCTAACCCAAGGGAAAAAAGCTAGGTGGCGAATGGTAAAACCAATGTTGGGCCGTGCTGGAGGAGTTTTATTCAAGGCGAACTGTCAAGGGGTTCCCATTATAACCCAACCGTGTAAGGAACGCAAAATCCGGGAACGTAACACCGATATGACGGAAACTAGGGCGGCAAGAGTGGAACAAAACACCAGGCATAAGGCCGAGCCTTCCACCCTTTACCAAGTATAGATGCATTAATTAAATAAGAGATAGTGTGATATCCCAACAAAATATCCATGTTCCAACAAGGAACAAACTCCAATCTTCACCTGCGACTAACAACGCTATAAGAGGGGCTGAGCAAAGCGGTAACATAGCCAAACAATGGTTTGCTAGGGCAAGGTGGGTTAGAGGCTTGGCTTAACAATATGGGAGGCATGATAAGCAAGTGGTAGGTATCACAGCATAGGGATAGCAAAAGAGCGAGCAACTAGCAAGCAAAGATAGAAGTAATTTCGAGGGTATGGTCATCTTGCCTGAAATCCCGCAAGGAAGAAGAACGAGTCCATGAAGAAGACAAATGGACGTAGTCGAACGGGTCCTCACAAATGCGACGTTATCAGAACAAACCCGAAGAAGAAACACCGGAAAGAAGCACACAACATAGTAAACAACCAACACATGAACATGGCATGATATGCGGGATGCGACATATGATGCATATGCATGATTTGGAAAGGAATGATTGAACCTGGCCTCAACTTGGAAATCCAAGAATGCCACTGGAAAGTGGAGGTGATTTCGGTTGACATCAATATAAAGATCACCGAAATCGGATGCACGGTTTGGAAATGACAAGCAAAACAAATATGGCACCGGTGTGCGACTAACAGCAAGTAGCCATCTAAATGCATCAAGATAAATATGCTACAGCACTCACACATGGCAACAAAATACATGGCAGGAATCCACTCATGATGCTTGAGAAAAGATGAACACTTAGCTACGGCTAATTCACTCAATAATAGGTTCAAACAAGCATGGCAAATGTGCAAAAGATAACAGGTTTCAGACTTAGAGATATCACAACAAGTCAGGAATTTAACATCAGGAAGCAATCTTACGAGCATGATAACTACATGCTACAGGAACATATCATGGCAAAGCAAGGCATGGCATGAAGCTACTCTAAGCATATAACAAAAGTCCCTTAGTGACCATGAGCCAAAAGGGATCAGAGAATTCAATTGCTAGCATGTGAACATAGCAAAAACATAAAAAGATTTAGACTTAGTGAAAAACTAGAGCATGCAAAACAGTTAACGAGTAGGCATGTTTACGAGCTCGAAGCACTCACTACAGAGCATGGAATGACAAAACAAGCATACACCCATCAAGAAGACATGGCATAGAAGCTAGACATGGCAAGAACAACAACAAAGCATATACGGATCAATAGCAACATCCTCGGCAAAATCGCTAAACATGTCAACAATCTGCCAGGAACATTTTATTGCAAAAATAGAGCTCGATTGACTCAAGCTACGGTGCTCCATAAATGCAAACAAAGACATGGATGGATAGAGCACCACAATATTAACAAAACATCCATACTGATCATCCCTAAAAGAGGCACAGATCACTAGGAAACAACATGAACATATGGTATAAAAACAATATCAGGACAAGGACTTCATGA
The DNA here is from genome assembly GCF_002162155.2 of Triticum dicoccoides. Classification (NCBI taxonomy): domain Eukaryota; kingdom Viridiplantae; phylum Streptophyta; class Magnoliopsida; order Poales; family Poaceae; genus Triticum; species Triticum dicoccoides. Next base: position 363,801,932 of record NC_041392.1, read on the forward strand.
AATTTTAAGTCCCTGAAATCAGCATCATTGAGTAAGCTACTTTGCATGCTTGTGCTAGTCTCCACAAAGATCACAAAAAAATACATGGCATACACCCCTGTAAAGATGGCATGGCATTCTACAAAACACATGTAAAGCTCAGGATCATAGCATGCACACATTAATCATGGCAAAAATGACAAAAGGCCATTTGCTGAAACAGATCTGACATAATCATCACATAGCCCATTACCAACGACATTTCGGGCATGGAGATGAGCTCAAATGAAAATGATGCAACGAGATGAAATGATGTACTCGTCGAGACAAACATTTTGATATGCTACACGCATGAATCGGAGCTATGGATGCAGAGTTATGAGCTGACGAAGAATACATAAAATAATTGGGAGAGAGAGAGAAAGTCAACCGATCTAGGATATGATCAACCAAGTTTGAATTGGTTTCACCGGAGAAGGAAAAGAGCAAATGATGATGAACTTGAGGCTCCGTTAGCATCTTCATGAGAATCACCGGATAAGAACATTCAAAGACAAGAATGAAGAGTCTTCACATGAATAAAATGGATACTTGATTAAGACATCGAATTCCTTGTACATGTTCCAGAACTGCAACGATAAAATTGTGATGACAACACCTTGGAGCTCAACTCCCCGGGACACTGCCACAACCCCTAAATGTTAGGAGGCACCAAGAACAATGTTCTCGTCACAAAACCATCGGAACGATTCCAAGATACCCGCGTGATCCTAAAACTTTTTTAGTGAAATTTGAGAAGAGAAGAGTCAAAACTCTACGTCAGGATGCCTCACCAGAGCGACGAAGGGACTGAGGAGTAAAAAGAATTCCTAACTCTCTGATATATAATTCCTAAATGACTCAAAACATTTTTCTAGACTCAACAACTCCAACGATTCGATCAAGCAGGGGGCTCCTAAAGTCGGGGAAGGCTCTGATACCAACTTGTAACGCCCTCGAGGCAGCTATATCTCCCACGTGTCGAAGCATGACTTAGAGGCATAACCGCACTGAAAGCAATGTCGCAAGTGAGGTAATCTACACAACAACCCATGTAATACATAAGGGAAAGAGATACATAGTTGGCTTACAGTCGCCACTTCACACATTACATGAATAAAGCATTACATCATCCAAATACACTCAAGGTCCGACTACGGAACCAAAATAAAAGAAGACTACCCCAAATGCTACACAGATCCCCGATCATCCCAACTGGGCTCCACTACTGATCAATTAGAAAACAGAACAACATCAGGAACAAGATCTTCATCGAGCTCCTCCTTGAGCTTGGTTGCGTTACCTGCTCGGTAACATCGGCACCTGCAAACTGGTTTTGGAAGTATCTGTGAGTCACAGGGACTCAGCAATCTCACACCCTCGCGATCAAGACTATTTAAGCTTATGGGTAAGGTAAAGGTATGAGGTGGAGCTGCAGCAAGCAGCTAGCATATATGGTGGCTAACATATTCGCAAAAGAGAGCGAGAAGAGAAGGCAAAAGCACGGTCGAGAAACTATGATCAAGAAGTGATCCTAGAACAACCTACGTCAAGCATAACTCCAACACCGTGTTCACTTCCCGGACTCCGCCGAGAAGACACCATCACGGTTACACACGCGGTTGATGTATTTTAAATAAGATAAGTTTTAGGTTTTCTACAACCGGACATTAACAAATTCCTATCTGCCCATAACCGCGGGCATGACTTTCGAAAGTTCAAATCCCTGCAGGGGTGTCCCAACTTAGCCCATCACAAGCTCTCACGGTCAACGAAGGATATTCCTTCTCCCGAGACAATTCGATCAGACTCGGCATCCCGGTTACAAGACATCCTCAACAATGGTAAAAACAAATCCAGCAAAGCCACCCAGATGTGCCGACAAATCCCAATAGGAGCTGCACATATCTCGTTCTCAGGGCACACCGGATGAGCAAGACGCCGGGTGGGCCAGCCCAGAGTTGCCCCTAGTAGCTCCGGACATCGCTCAGTTTGGACCAACACTTAGACAAGCACTAGCCCGGGGGGTTAAAATAAAAATGACCCTTGGGCTGGCCTAACCCAAGGGAAAAAAGCTAGGTGGCGAATGGTAAAACCAATGTTGGGCCGTGCTGGAGGAGTTTTATTCAAGGCGAACTGTCAAGGGGTTCCCATTATAACCCAACCATGTAAGGAACGCAAAATCCGGGAACATAACACCGATATGACGGAAACTAGGGCGGCAAGAGTGGAACAAAACACCAGGCATAAGGCCGAGCCTTCCACCCTTTACCAAGTATAGATGCATTAATTAAATAAGAGATAGTGTGATATCCCAACAAAATATCCATGTTCCAACAAGGAACAAACTCCAATCTTCACCTGCGAATAACAACGCTATAAGAGGGGCTGAGCAAAGCGGTAACATAGCCAAACAACGGTTTGCTAGGGCAAGGTGGGTTAGAGGCTTGGCTTAACAATATGGGAGGCATGATAAGCAAGTGGTAGGTATCACAGCATAGGGATAGCAAAAGAGCGAGCAACTAGCAAGCAAAGATAGAAGTAATTTCGAGGGTATGGTCATCTTGCCTGAAATCCCGCAAGGAAGAAGAACGAGTCCATGAAGAAGACAAACGGACGTAGTCGAATGGGTGCTCACAAATGCGACGTTATCAGAACCAACCCAAAGAAGAAACACCGGAAAGAAGCACACAACATAGTAAACAACCAACACATGAACATGGCATGATATGCGGGATGCGACATATGATGCATATGCATGATTTGGAAAGGAATGATTGAACCTGGCCTCAACTTGGAAATCCAAGAGTGCCACTGGAAAGGGGAGGTGATTTCGGTTGACATCAATATAAAGATCACCGAAATCGGATGCACGGTTTGGAAATGACAAGCAAAACAAATATGGCACCGGTCTGCGACTAACAGCAAGTAGCCATCTAAATGCATCAAGATAAATATGCTACAGCACTCACACATGGCAACAAAATACATGGCAGGAATCCACTCATGATGCTTGACAAAAGATGAACACTTAGCTACGGCTAATTCACTCATTAACAGGTTCAAAGAAGCATGGCAAAAGTGCAAAAGATAACAGGTTTCAGACTTAGAGATATCACAACAAGTCAGGAATTTAACATCAGGAAGCAATCTTACGAGCATGATAACTACATGCTACAGGAACATATCATGGCAAAGCAAGGCATGGCATGAAGCTACTCTAAGCATATAACAAAAGTCCCTTAGTGACCATGAGCCAAAAGGGATCAGAGAATTCAATTGCTAGCATGTGAACATAGCAAAAACATAAAAAGATTTAGACTTAGTGAAAAACTAGAGCATGCAAAACAGTTAACGAGTAGGCATGTTTACGAGCTCGAAGCACTCACTACAGAGCATGGAATGACAAAACAAGCATACACCCATCAAGAAGACATGGCATATAAGATAGACATGGCAAGAACAACAACAAAGCATACACGGATCAATAGCAACATCCTCGGCAAAATCGCTAAACATGTCAACAATCTGCCAGGAACATTTTATAGCAAAAATAGAGCTCGATTGACTCAAGCCACGGTGCTCCATAAATGCAAACAAAGACATGGATGGATAGAGCACCACAATATTAACAAAACATCCATACTGATCATCCCTAAAAGAGGCACGGATCACTAGGAAACAACATGAACATATGGCATAAAAACAATATCAGGACAAGGACTTCATGAAATTTGAAGTCCCTGAAATCAGCATCATTGAGTAAGCTACTTTGCATGCTTGTGCTAGTCTCCACAAAGATCACAAAAAAATACATGGCATACACCCCTATAAAGATGGCATGGCATTCTACAAAACACATGTAAAGCTCAGGATCATAGCATGCACACATTAATCATGGCAAAAATGACAAAAGGCCATTTGCTGAAACAGATCTGACATAATCATCACATAGCCCTCTTCCAACGACATTTCGGGCATGAAGATGAGCTCAAATGAAAATGATGCAATGAGATGAAATGATGTACTCGTCGAGACGAACATTTTGATATGCTACATGCATGAATCGGAGCTATGGATGCAGAGTTATGAGCTGACGAAGAATGCATAAAATAATTGGGAGAGAGAGAGAAAGTCAACCGATCTAGGGTTCCAGATCCAGATCGGATTGAGGTACTGTAGAAGCTCCGGCGAGGCCGACCTCGAATCCGGCAAGGGAAGGGTGAGGGGGCGCCGGAGAGGGCCGGATCCGACCGGATTCGGGGCCGGGATGGCGCGACGGTGAGGTAGGGCCCCGGCGCGCGACCGCGGCGAGGTCGGGCGAGGCAGCGGAGTCCGGCGATGGTCGGTGCGGTGGTGGCGCACATGGTTTAGATGGGTTTTTGGGCCACTTTGGAAGGGTGTTGGGCTGCAACACACACGAGGTCTTTTCGGTCCCTCGGTTAACCGTTGGAGTATCAAAGGAAGTCCAAATGGTACGAGACATGACAGGTGGTCTACCGGTAGTAAACCAAGGCCACATGACAAGTCTCGGTCCAATTCGAAAACGTTTAACACCCGCACATGAAAACAGGTAGAAAGGGACACCGGAGGACATAGGAGCGCCGGATTGCAAAACGGACAACGGGGAAAATGCTCGGGTGCATGAGACAAACATCTATGCAAATGCAATGCACATGATGACATGATATGAGATGCATGACACGCAAGCAATAACAAGGCAACAACAGCGAATAATTGGAGGACACCTGGCACATCGGTCTCGGGGCGTTACACATAGCCCTTCCGATGAAGTGTGAGTAGTTTACCTCAGACCTTCGGGTCCATAGTTAGTAGCTAGATGGCTTCTTCTCTCTTTTTGGATCTCAATACAAAGTTCTCCCCCTCTCTCGTGGAGATCTATTCGATGTAATCTTCTTTTTGCGGTGTGTTTGTTGAGACCGATGAATTGTGGGTTTGTGATCAAGTCTATCTATGAATAATATTTGAATCTTCTCTGAATTCTTTTATGTATGATTAGTTATCTTTGCAAGTCTCTTCGAATTATCAGTCTGGTTTGGCCTACTAGATTGGTTTTTCTTGCCATGGGAGAAGTGCTTAGCTTTGGGTTTGATCTTGCGGTGTCCTTTCCCAGTGATAGAAGGGGCAGCAATGCACGTATTGCATCGTTGCCATCGAGGATAACAAGATGGGATTTATTTCATATTGCATGAATTTATCTCTCTACATCATGTCATCTTGCTTAAAGCGTTACTCTGTTTTTAACTTAATACTCTAGATGCATGCTGGATAGCGGTCGATGAGTGGAGTAATAGTAGTAGATGCAGAATCGTTTCGGTCTACTTGTCACGGACGTGATGCCTATATACATGATCATGCCTAGATATTCTCATAACTATGCTCAATTCGGTCGATTGCTCAACAGTAATTTGTTCACCCACCGTAGAATACTTATGCTCTTGAGAGAAGCCACTAGTGAAACCTATGGCCCCCGGGTCTATTCTCATCATATCAATCTCCATCACTTTAATCTTGCTTTGCTTTTTTACTTTGCCTTTTACTTTTCACTTTGCATCTCTATACCAAAAATACCAAAAATATTATATATATCAGATCTCACTCTCGTAAGTGACCGCGAAGGGATTGAAAACCCCTAATCGCGTTGGTTGCGAGTAGCTATCGTTTTGTGCAGGTACGAGGGACTTGAGTGTGGCCTCCTACTAGATTGATACCTTGGTTCTCAAAAAGCGAGGGAAATACTTACGCTACTCTGCTGCATCATCCCTTCCTCTTTGGGGAAATCCAATGCAAGCTCAAGAGGTAGCACACTGCTCCAAATCCACGGCAGTGGCGGCGAGCTCCTGCGAGAGGAACGAGAGGGAGAGAGAGAGGTTAGAGAAGAAAGGAGCCTCGGGAAGGAGGAGGAAGGACAGGGAGGAGGCCGGTCCTGGTGCCTGGGTTCGCCGGCTGCGACGGTGCCATGGAGGGAGGAGAGGGGATCAAGTGCGGCTGCACTAAAAACCAGGAGGTGGTCGGAGGCTGCTGGGGTTGGGGGATGGATCCCGAGAGATTTGAGTGGGTGGCGGCGCATGATGGGATGGATGGGACATCTCCTAAAAATTAGGGTTTGGTCTGGTTATAAATAGGTAGGGAAACTAGATGCTGGCGATTTGGTCCCTCCAATCAAAATCGAACGTTCCGGCAAAATAGACTAGGGAGACCAAATAAGAAAACGGTGATGTTTTATAGATGTTAGGGGATGATCCGGACCCAACGGTGACGACTGAGTGGGTCGGGTTCAGGGAAGTTTCGGACACGCGTGAGGGGTCGATGCATTGTGCAAAGAGGGGTAGGCTTGCCTAGGTGGACTGTGAAGAGGAGTTGGGTTGAGATGAGAGGGAAGGGAAGGCAGCCCGGCAACGGTTTTCGGAGACCGAAACGTCCGATGAAAAGACCGGCTATATTGCCGCTATAGTTATCCGTTGGGGCGTCAAACGGACTCCGAATGCAATGAAACTTGGCAGGCGGTCTACTGACAACATAACAGCACCGCACGCCCTTATAAAATAATATTTCGGACGTGCCGCGGGCGCGTGCAAGTGTGTCTGGGCTCAGAACGGTCAACGAAGAGTACTGGGGAACCCGAACGAATGCAAGTTTTGAAAAACATGATGATGCAATGCAGATGATGACATGGCAAGATGCAACACGCAAGCGAAGGACATGGCAACAATAGCGAATAACTGGAAGACATCTGGCGCAACGGTCTCGGGGCCTTACAACACTCCACCACTATGAGAGGATCTCGTCCCGAGATCTAGGGATGGCACCGGAGAGAAACGGAAGAGGAAGAGAAGAGGTAAAACTAAGTTGCTTCTTTGACAAACAAGTGAAACCAAAGAACCTTGCGAGGTTGAACAAATTAAAAGAAAGAAAACAACGAAGATTTACAAAGTTGAAAACACTCCGTTAGTAAAGAGGAACAAGGAACATTACGGGAACCTTGAGATTAAGTGACAAGATAGATATTGAAACCACTCCGGTTAAAACAAGATAGCGAAGGAATAAGGTTGATATAATTTGGACAGCACTCCGACTGTAAATGGCAGGAATTGAACATGAACTTGGGAAGATTGGATGATACTTGATGAAATCAACAACACACTGCCTCCGGAACTATTGAAAGAATGGTACAAGGGGTAAGAAAGATTTCATACAGCACTCCGGTTGAGAAGGGAGGCAAAACTAGATAAGATGAGAGAGCTCGAATGAAAACACGACACTCCGATTAAAAGGATAAGCAAAAGGAAAGAACATGATCCTCACAATTCGAGATGAAGAGTGAAGAGAGCAACATCACAATGATCCTGAAACAAAAGAATAGAAGCTAGATTGTTGGGATAAAGGGACGGAGAAGAAAATGACAACTTCTGCCACAAATGAGCTTGAAAAAGCATCTTTAGGAGAAGGGTCGAGCGGAGTTGTTGGAAAAGCAATGACAAAAATAGTAAGCTTGTTGTGGGCTTATGGAAAACTTCTCAAAACTATGAGGTGAAATTCTACCACTAACGAGAACAAAAGATTGGATTGATATGAACAAGGAGACGAGAAACTTATTCACCGGGAGGATAAATGAAGAACTTGGGTCAATTATAAGCACCATAAATTGCAACAATCCTTAGGGAAAGCTTTAGGTGAAATATAACCCAAGATAATTCCAATGAAGAGGTTGATTGGTTGAAAAGATGTCTTGAGCGAAGAGAAAATGACGGATTTAGATATGTCACTCTTGAAAAATTGTGAATCATGAAACACGAAGGGAAATTATCAACAATGACAAAAAAACCACCTCAAAAGATGAGATATAAAAAATTGCACTTCGGAATGCAAGATGGAGAATACTTGAACTCCTCAAAACAAGACATGTGTTGAAAACCGTGTTAAATTTTGAGTATAGCTTGGTGTAACATAACTCTGATAGAAATCTTGAAGAACAAATCGAGAATGAAAGGAATCCTTGACGAACCACAATGTAGAGCCTCCATGAAGAACTCCGGTAATAAAAGAATGATCAAAAGGAAGTGAAGGATGCAAAGAATAAGATTGAAGCCTTGCAATGATTAGATGGATCTTCATGATGATATAATTTAGAGAGGTTGGAACTCCGGGAAAAGAAAGGTGAGAAAATGAAATCAATAATTTTGATGAGCCTCCGGAATAAGAATTTGAATTTCCTTGATGAAACAAGAATAAGAATTCCATTATGCTTATCCTTCACCAATTTAAATTGATGACACGCAACGGATTTGGCATACTACTTATTCTCGTAGAAAGTATTAAGAGAGATATAGCGCCAACTTGAAGAGGCCTTCAACGAACCACCAGTAGGATTTGGAAACAACGAATGAATTGATATGAAAACGAAGGAAGAAGAAACTTGAACAAACCACCGTAAGAATTGAAAAAGAACGAAGAAAAAAATAAAGAAACACCAGGAAGAATTAGAGAACGAATGAAGATACTTGAGAGGATTTAGATATGAGTGAACGAAGAGATCCCGAGCTTATTAGAGAAATTTGAATGATGCACCGGTAAGATTTGGAGAATGAGAGCTGAAAGCTGGAATGAATAATCCTGAGATGATGGACTCGGGAGAATCAAACTGAAAAGACTCGTAAATTGCTCCGGATGGGTGAAAAGAAATCTCACAATTGAAAACAATTATGAGAGGATGGTATCAAGCTAGAACTACGCATCTCTGAGAGAACGGATAAGATTTGGAGGAAAAACTCTTCTTCGGTCTTCAAATGTTGAGAATGACAAGAAGAAACACCACCATGAATTGTTGAGATACTCTTGGATGAATAATAGAAAGGTTGACCAATGTTGAAAGAATTTGAAAGATCTTGGAGAAATACATTTGACTGATGACAATTCATTCTTACATCAAACTTTGAAATGAATTTGAAAATAACTCTGGAAAAATTAGAAGAGTCAGGTAAGATCCTGGGAAAAGACCTGTGGGTTAGGGCCCACTCAAAAGATACACCGTTGAACGATTTGGAGAGAGATTGCACCAGGTGAATAAAATAGCTTGAATGAGATAACAACCTCGAGATATCTTAAATGGATTGATAATGGAGACACAAATCTTCTGATATATCTTCAGCACTCCGGATACAAAAATAGCAAGAGGTGGATGATTAAGAGGTGCGTCGACATGAGAAAACCTTTGAAACGAGGAAAGGAATATGATCAACACTGAAAGCTTGAGTTGGATCCACTGGAAAAGAAAAAGAACAAAGAATGATGAACTTGAAGCTCCGTTAGAATCTTCATGAGAATCACCAGATAAGACTATTGACGGAAAAGAATGGAGAGACTTCACATCAATAAGATGGATACTTGATTAAGAAATCTTAGTCCTTGAAGAAAAAGGGTGGGACGGCGGGAAAACAAAGGCAACTTGGGACGGATGAAACAAACAACATTGAGAAGACTTGAGTTGATCTTGCGGATGTTGAAAAATATCGGAACCACTTGAAGAGAGACACACCGGTTCAGAAGAAATTGGGATGGCAAACTCGAAGATCAAGAAGGATTGGTATTCACATAGATATATGAGAATACCACTTAGGAAAGGTATGGAATCAACACTTGACATTGAAGCAACTCGAATACCACAATCAAAACAAAAACAAAGGATTGGCTTGCAGAATAAACTAGAAACAAACATATGATATACCCCATATCGTATCATGTGTCTGTTGGAAAGATATTCTAGGAGCTACTTGAATTCCCACTTATAAACTCCCGAAACTTTCTGGTTATGCAATCAGGTGTTGGGGATACAGGGGAAGCATAATATCTCACCCAAAACTAGCAAATCCTACATCCAGTTGTATCCATCCTTCAACACATAACCAAGAAATCTTCGGAAATCATTTACCTCAACCTTCGAAAAGCATCCGTTATACGAGTTATGGCAATACTCCCGAACTCCCGCCCCAGTACTGGCTGGCGTCGAGGTTATCTCACCAACAACTGCATAAAAGAGATTTTCTATGTTGGTGAAACTCAGGTATTCCAGAACTGCAATGATAAAATTGTGACGATGACACCTCGGTGCTCAACTCCCCGGGACACTGCCACAACCCCTAAATATCAGGAGGCACCAAGAACAATGTTCTCATCACAAAACCATCGGAATGATTCAAAGATACCCGCGTGGTCCTAAATTTTTTTAGTGAAATTTGAGGAGAGAAGAGTCAAAACTCTACGCCAGGAGGCCTCACCAGGGCGACGAAGGGACTGAGGAGTAAAAAGAATCCTACTCTCTGATATATATAATCCTAAGACTCAAAACATTTTGTTCTAGACTCAACAACGTCAACGATTCGATCAAGCAGGGGGCTCCGAAGTCGGGGATGGCTCTGATTACCAACTTGTAACACCCATGATGCGGCTATATCTCCCACGTGTCGGGGCACGACTTAGAGGCATAGCCGCATGGTAGGTTTGTCGCAAGAGGGGTAATCTTCACACAATCCCATGTACTGAATAAGAATGGGATAAAGAGTTGGCTTACAATCGCCACTTCACACATATAACAAGTTAAACATACATCATCCATAATACAATCAAGGTCCGACTACGGAACCAAAATAAAAGAAGACAACCCCAAATGCTAGATCCCCGATCATCCCAACTGTGCTCCACTACTGATCAACTGGAAAGACACAAAAACAACGAACAAGATCTTCATCGAGCTCCCACCTTAGCTCATTTGCGTCATCTGCACTAGTATCATCGGCACCTGCAACTGTTTGGAAGTATCTGTGAGTCACGAAGACTCAGCAATCTCACACCCGCGAGAACAAGACTATTTAAGCTTATGGGTAGGAAAGGGTAGTGAGATGGAGCTGCAGCAAGCACTAAGCATATCTGGGTGGCTAACTTACGCAAATAAGAGCGAGAAGAGGAGCAACGCAACGGTCGCGAACTAGAAGTGATCAAGAAGTGATCCTAAAACTACTTAAGTTCAAGCATAACACAAGAACCATGTTCACTTCCCGGACCCTGCCGAGAAGAGACCATCACGGCTACACACGCGGTTGATGCATTTTAATTAAGTCAAGTGTCAAGTTCTCTACAACTGGATATTAACAAATTCCCATCTGCCCCATAACCGTGGGCACGGCTTTTGAAAGTTCAAAACCCTGCAGGGGTGTCCCAACTTAGCCCATCACAAGCTCTCATGGTCAATGAAGGATATTCCTTCTCCCAGGAAGACCTGATCAGACTCGAAATCCCGGTTACAAGACATTTCGACAATGGTAAAACAATACCAGCAAAGCCGCCCGATGTGCCGACAATCCCGATAGGAGCTGCACATATCTCGTTCTCAAGGCAACACCGGATAGGTCAAGCTACGAATAAAACCATCCCTCGAGTCGCCCCGAGGTGGCCTCGCAGGCTGCCCGGTTCGGACCAACACTTAGACAAGCACTGGCCCGGAGGGTTAAAATAAAGATGACCCTCGGGAGCGCGACTCCCAAGGGAAAAAGGTAGGTGGTGGTGAGGCAAATAGTAAAACCAAGGTTGGGCCTTAATGGAGGAGTTTTATTCAAAGCAAACTGTCAAGGGGTCCCCATAACACCCAACCGTGTAAGGAACGCAAAATCAAGGAACATAACACCAGTATGACGGAAACTAGGGCGGCAAGAGTGGAACAAAACACCAGGCATAAGGCCGAGCCTTCCACCCTTTACCAAGTATATAGATGCATTAATTAAATAAGAGATATTGTGATATCCCAACAATAACCATCTTCCAACATGGAACAAACTTCATCTTCACCTGCAACTAGCAACGCTATAAGAGGGGCTGAGCAAAAGCGGTAACATAGCCAAACAACGGTTTGCTAGGAAAGGTAGCGCGGCATAGCAATAGAGTGAACAACTAGCAAGCAAAGATAGAAGTGATTTCGTGGGTATGGTCATCTTGCTTGAGATCCCGCAAGGAAAAAGAACGAGTCCATGAAGAAGACAAACGGACGAAGTCGAACGAATCCTCACAAAAGTGACGTTATTAGAACTAACCCGAAGAAGCAACACCAGAAAGAAGCAAACAACATAGTAAACACCCATCACATCAACATGGCATGATGCACAACCAAGTATGATGCATGTCCGGTTTAATGAGGCCTCGCGTGGCAAAATGCACAAACAATACTCCAAATTTAAGTGGAGGTCAATATGCAACGAGTTGCATATTGCCGGACACCACATTTGATTATTTAGTTCGATCTCGTTTATGTACCCGACAATATTAAATGTTCTTAACATGGCAAGGGGTGAAGCAAATGGAAACTACCTATCTAGGCAAGTTGAAATGAGGCCGGAACAACAAGCAACAAGTCCGGAAAAATCCTCATGAGCATATATTAGATTTGGTACTTTTCTTCCCTAAACCATATTTTAGAGTTGTTAAACATATAAAGTAAAGCCACCATGTTAAGCTATGCATTTTTCTACCCCAAATACATATAAAGTTTATTAAGTTTGGAGCCACGGTTATTTAGTTATGAATTAAAGCATTTTAACATGGCACATGAGCAAATTTAAACAAACTACATTTTAAAAAATTTAAACATGGTTGAAAGTTGCATATTATGAAACTAGACAAAATTCTAAGCATTTTCATATTTGGAGTTTTTACATATGATGAATAGTTCATGAGTTATAATATGCATGAAGACTAGGGACTAAACTGTAAACTGGCAGTTTTCTGGATAAATAGGAAATTCGCCGAAAGAAAAAAAACAGACGCGGGCTGAAACTGCTAGCCCACCAGAAGGGAAAAAACACTGGGTGGCCTCACCATGGGCTTTGGCCCAGTCAGAGGAGGCGGCTGGCAGATCGAACGAGGTGGAGGGGAGCTGCTTGGGCCGGCCTCGCTGTGTGCCTGGCGTGTAGCGCTTGAACGGGGCGCGGTCAACGCTCGAGCAGAGCGGGCATCCTCTGCTCGACAAGAAGCAGAGCCGTGGCTGCGCGACCTTTACGCGGATCCCTTGCAAAGGTGGCCCAGGCGGTCAACGAGGAGCATGGGATCGAGGGGATCCTCCCCTCGAGCTACTGTGGGCGTGGAGGATGAGAGGAGGCGTGCACGGGAGGGGCGCCATGGGCGGCAGGCTCCTGCAGAACGGCGGCGAGAGGGTCAGCGGCTGCTGCTATTGCTTGCCTCATGGAGGAACTCCAACGAGGTTCGACAAGGAGGTCCTGACGTGAGGAGAAGACCAGGACGGCGGGGAAGAGGTCGGAACGGAGCGGGTTGCGGCACTGGGACTTGGCTGGGCAACGGCTTCCTGGGACTTGGGCGGCTCAATGCAGAGGAGCAGCAGCGGACAGGCGCGGCTCCTGCCGAGGGACTTGGTGTGGTGGCGAAACGTGTGGATCAGGTCGGCTATCACTGGATCTGGGCAATGGCGGCCGCGGACTAAGCTCGACGGCAGCGCTGCTCCAAATCCACGGCAGCGGCGGTGAGCTTCTGTGAGAGGAACGGGAGGGAGAGAGAGGTTAGAGAAGAAAGGAGCCTCAGGAAGGAGGAGGAAGGACAGGGAGGAGGCCGGTCTTGGTGGTTGGGTTCGCCGGCTGCGACGGCGCAATGGAGGGAGGAGAGGGGATCAGGTACGGCTGCGCTGAAAACCAGGAGGTGGTCGGAGGCTGCTGGGGTTGGGGGATGGATCCCGAGAGATTTGAGTGGGTGGCGGCGCATGATGGGATGGATGGGACATCTCCTAAAAATTAGGGTTTGGTCTGGATATAAATAGGTAGGGGAACTAGATGCTGGCGATTTGGTCCCTCCGATCAAAATCGGACGTTCCGGAAAAATAGACTAGGGAGACCAAATAAGAAAATGGTGATGTTTTATAGATGTTAGGGGATGATCCGGACCCAACAGTGATGATTGAGTGGGTCGGGTTCGGGGAAGTTTCGGACACGCGCGAGGGGTCGATGCATTGTGCAAAGAGGGGTAGGCTTGCCTAGGTGGACTGTGAAGAGGAGTTGGGTTGAGATGAGAGGGAAGAGAAGGCAGCCCTGCAACGGTTTTCGGAGACCGAAAATGTCCGACGAAAAGACCGACTATATTGCCGCTATGGTTATCCGTTGGGGCGTCAAACGGACTCCGAATGCGATGAAACTTGGCAGGCGGTCTACTGACAACATAACAACACCGCACGCCAACTTTCATCACAAACTGAGAACATTTTCCGGCCACTTATAAAATAATATTTCGGATGTGCCGCGGGCGCGTGCAAGTGTGTGTGGGCTCAGAACGGACAACGGAGAGTACTGGGGAACCCGGACGAATGCAAGTTTTGAAAAACATGATGCAATGCGGATGATGGCAAGATGCAACATGCAAGCGAATGACATGGCAACAACAGCGAATAACTGGAAGACACCTGGAGCAACGGTCTCGGGGCGTTACACATTCTGAGCACATGCTCACTAGCTGAGCTATTCTCCTCCGTCTTGTAGGCAAAGTACTTGTCAGAGGTCTCATACCTTTGGACTCGGGCATGAGTCTGAAATACCAATTTCAGCTCTTGGAACATCTTATATGTTTTGTGGCGTTCAAAACGTCTTTGAAGTCCCGGTTCTAAGCCGTAAAGCATGGCGCACTAAACTATCAAGTAGTCATCATACCAAGCTTGCCAAACATTCATAACGTCTGCATCTGTTCCTGCAATAGGTCCGTCACCTAGCGGTGCATCAAGGACATAATTCTTCTGTGCAACAATGAGGATAATCCTCAGATCACATAGCTAGTCTGCATCATTGCTACTAACATCTTTCAACATAGTTTTCTCTAGGAACATATCATAAATAAAATGGGGAAGCTATACGCGAGCAATTGATCTACAACATAGATATGCAAATACTATCAGGACTAAGTTCATGATAAATTTAAGTTCAATTAATCATATTACTTAAGAGCTCCCACTTAGATAGACATCCCTCTAAGCATCTAAGTGATCAAGTGATCCATATCAACTAAACCATGTCCGATCATCATGTAAGATGGAGTAGTTTACAATGGTGAACATCACTATGTTGATCATATCTACTATGTGATTCACTCTCGATCTTTCGGTCTCAGTTTTCCGAGGCCATATCTGCATATGCTAGGCTCGTAAAGTTTAACTCGAGTATTCTGCGTGTGCAAAACTGGCTTGCACCCGTTGTATGTGAACGTAGAGCTTATCACACCCAATCATCATGTGGTGTCTCGGCACGACGAACTGTCGCAACGGTGCATACTCAGGGAGGACACTTGTACCTTGAAATTTAGTGAGAGACCATCTTATAATGCTACCTGATACCTATCCAACGTATCTATAATTTTTGATTGCTCCATGCTATATTATCTACTGTTTTGAATGTTTATGGGCTTTATTATACTCTTTTATATCATTTTTGGGGCTAACCTATTAACCCAGAGCCCAGTGCCAGTCTCTGTTTTTACCCTGTTTTAGGGTTTCGAAGAAAAGGAAAATCAAATGGAGTCCAATTGACCTGAAACTTCATGGAACTCATTTTTGGAAGGAAAGAAGCCCAGAAGACTTGGAGTGCACGTCGGGGGATCTGCGAGGAGGTCACAAGGCAGGGGGCGCGCCCTCCACCATCGTGAGCCCCTCGTGGCCCCCCTGACGTACTTCTTCCGCCTATATATCTCCATATACCCTAAAAAAATCCGTGAGTACAAAAGATCGGGAGTTCCGCCGCCAGAAGCCTCCGTAGCCACCGAAAGCCAATCTAGACCCGTTCCGGCACCCTGCCGGAGGGGGCAATCCCTCTCCGGTGTCCATCTTCATCATCCCGGTGCTCTCCATGACGAGGAGGGAGTAGTTCTCCCTCGGGGCTGAGGGTATGTACCAGTAGCTATGTGTTTGATCTCTCTCTCTCTCTCTCTCTCTCTCTCTCTCTCTCTCTCTCTCTCTCTCTCTCTCTCGTGTTCTCGAGATGATACGATCTTGATGTATCGCAAGCTTTGCTATTATATTTGGATCCTATGATGTTTCTTCCCCCCTCTACTCTCTTTTAATGAATTGAGTTTCCCCTTTTGAAGTAATCTTATCGGATTGAGTCTTTAAAGATTTCAGAACACTTGATGTATGTCTTGCCGTGCGTATCTGTGGTGACAATGGGATACCACGTGATTCACTTGATGTATGTTTTGGTGATCAACTTGCGGGTTCCTCCCATGAACCTATGCATAAGGGTTGGCACAGGTTTACGTCGTGATTCTCCGGTAGAAACTTTGGGGCACTCTTTGAGGTTCTATGTGTTGGTTGAATAGATGAATCTGAGATTGTGTGACGCATATCGTATAATCATACCCACGGATACTTGAGGTGACATTGGAGTATCTAGGTGACATTAGGGTTTTGGTTGATTTGTGTCTTAAGGTGTTATTCTAGTATGAACTCTAGGGCTGTTTGTGACACTTATAGGAATAGCCCAACGGATTGATTGGAAAGAATAACTTTGAGGTGGTTTCGTACCCTACCATAATATCTTCGTTTGTTCTCCGCTATTAGTGACTTTGGAGTGACTCTTTGTTGCAGGTTGAGGGATAGTTATCTGGTCCAATTATGTTAGTATTGTTGAGAAGACTTGCACTAGTGAAAGTATGAACCCTAGGCCTTGTTTCAACGCATTGCAATACCGTTTACGCTCACTTTTATCATTAGTTACCTTGCTGTTTTTATATTTTCAAATTACAAATACCTTTATCTACCATCCATATAACACTTGTATCACCATCTCTTCACCGAACTAGTGCACCTATACAATTTACCATTGTATTGGGTGTGTTGGGGACACAAGAGACTCTTTGTTATTTGGTTGCAGGGTTGCTTGAGAGAGACCATCTTCATCCTATGCCTCCTACGGATTGATAAACCTTAGGTCATCCACTTGAGGGAAATTTGCTACTGTCCTACAAACCTCTGCACTTGGAGGCC
This sequence comes from Triticum dicoccoides, assembly GCF_002162155.2. Lineage (NCBI taxonomy): Eukaryota > Viridiplantae > Streptophyta > Magnoliopsida > Poales > Poaceae > Triticum > Triticum dicoccoides. The sequence goes on from NC_041392.1 coordinate 363,818,982, forward strand.
CAACAGCGTCTACAAGAAGAAGGTTGTGTAGTAGACATCAAGCTCTTTTCTGGCGCCATTGCCGGGGAGGTTAGAGCTTGAAGGTATATCTTTAGATCTTGCAATCAAATCTTTTTGTTTCTTATTTTAGCACTAGTTTAGTTTATAAAAGAAAATTACAAAAAAATGGAATTGAGTCTACCTCATACGCTTCATCTTTTTAATATCTTTCGTGCGTATGATGGAAAGAATAATTGTGCTCAAGTGCTAGAAGAAGAAATCTATAAAATGTTTGGCACTAAATATTTGAATGATGAGCATGATTGCAATGTTGTTAGTACGAATTCTTTGAATATCCATGATGCTAATGATATGCAAAGCCACAAGCTTGGGGAAGCTATGTTTCATGAAGATGATATTTTTTGTCCCCCAAGTTTTGATGAGCAAATTTATTATGATGAAAGCATTCCTCCTATCTATGATGATTATTGTGATGACACGTATGATTTAAAGAATAATAATAACAATGAACATGTAACATCCCAAAATTCTAAATTTTGGAATGTTATAATTAATAGATAGATTGATTGCCTGTTTGATTGTTGTGTGATTGATTGAGTGAAATTCGAAACTTTTGAAAGTTAAATGAGAGGGAATAAAAGGGTTTTCCCAAACTTTCATTTGCATTTTTATCTCCATGAATTCAAATGCTTTTCAACACAAAACCCTAGAGAGAAGATGACATGACTTCTTCCATTTAAATTAAATGAAAAGGGTTGTTTAAAATATTTGAATTTCATTTGAAAATATTTCAAATTCATAAACTTCAAGCAACTCAATGATTTTCATGAGAGAAGATAAAATGACTTCTTCAAATTATATGAAATATAAGTTGGGAGTTAAAAGGATCAAATTTGAAGTCCTTTTGGAAATTATTTTCAATTAGGAGTTATTCAAGATTTATTCAAATTATTTTTCTCCAAAAATAAAATATATGGAAAATAGGGTAACATGATTCCCTATATCAGAAAATTGGAGAGAAATAAAATTGAATTAATTTTGGTTTTTTATAAAATGATTTTATTGGATTTTATTAGACCAGTAGCACTCTTTGAATTTGTGTGGATTTTATTTGAAGTTATAAAAATGTTCACGTTGTAGAAAATCTTTTTCTGAAAATTTTGATATATTATATGCCTATAGTTTGTTTTTATTTTATTTAGTTATATTATGTTCTTTGTGTGTCTTAAAAAAAACTTCCCTCCGACTGGAACGGCCCAGCCGAAGCCAGCCAAGGCCCAGCGCGCCATCGCCTCCGTCCCCGAGCGGGACTCCGCTCAGGAGTCTTCCGCCGCCTCGACGTCTGTGCTGCCTCCGGACTCTGCGCTGCCCTTTGCCCCTCCCGCACGCCATCTCGTCCCCTCCCTCCATAAATAGCGCCGCCCCCTCGCCCCGCGCCGCTCCTCGTAGCAACCGCCGCTGCCCCGGCGAGATCCGCCGCCGCCGCCGCACTTCCCGTATCGCCGCTTCTCGCCGTCCTGCACCGCAAGATGCCGCCGTTGTCGCCGCCGCTGCACTCCGCCCGCGCCTCCACCTCGCCCGCCACCGCCGCCACCTTGCTGCCCTCGCCCCTCGTCGCGAAGCCGCGCCACGCTGGAGTTCATCGTCGCCGCTGCCCAGCCTCCCCGAAGAAAACTGCCGCCCTCGCCGGTTCATCTCACCCGACCCGGTATAAACCGAGAAAAACCTCTGGTTTTTCTATATAGTTCGGTTTTTCTTTTAAAGCGATTTTTTTTTAGGTTTTGTTAAATAGCAAGCGTTCACCCGTTGAGATCTGTAGCGAACGGTTTTCGTTCTTTAGCGTTTGGTAACGAACGTTCGTTCGATAGGATTTTTCTTTTTCTTTTTAATTTTGGCCAGGGACCCATTTGTAATTAGTTTCTTCACAGTTTAGTCCCTAATCTTCAATCTATCACTACTTTTTACTCGTTTGTCCAAATCCAACGAAACCAATGCCCACTTCTTCGTTATGATCCCATGTATCCAGTAATCCAACTCAAACATGTTTTTGAAAAGTTTAAATCTAAAATAGACCAGATTTGAGTTTGAACTTCGTTTGATCATAACTTGAGTTTCGTAACTCCGTTTTAGTTGATTCTTTTTGCAAATCGAAGCTCTTGACCTAAACTTTCTGATAAGGCCAAATTCACACAATTTTGGTACTGTTAGAAATTGTTTTACGTTGCAAGAGTTATTTGCTTGGTTTTGATGTTTTTCGATTTGTTCTTCGTCCTTTCTGACTCTTTTTGAATGATTGCTTATGTGTGGTTACTATTGATTGCTTACGATAGATTGACCAGACTGTGATGAGTAGAACTATCAAGAGTTATGAGTGTGAATCATCTTCATCAACATTGCAGGCAAGTTCACACTTTGATCATATCCCTTTCATACCCAGTTTTTATGCATTAGTTTCAACCTCAAACATTGGATTAGTAGGATTGATAACATGTGGGTATTGGGAAGTAGTTGATGAGGTAGGAACCTATTCCCCTGCATTCGAACCTTGGTAGTTACTATTACGTTGCTTATATTGCTATGATATGCTTGTAGACGTGGATTGGGTTTGAGAGTATTCATGACAGATGTGAGATTGTTAATTAATGGTTTACTTAAGGTGGCAACTTTAACACACATCTGGGTGGATTGAGGCACCTGGGTATTCCAGCGATTGCCTGTTTAGGCACCTGGGTATTCCAGCGATTGCTTGTTTGTCTTTATGGACCGCCACCCAGGCTCAAAGGGATCATGAGATTATTCATACTAGAAACTTTCGTGTGCAGCCACAAGCTACTATGGGCTCTAGCATAGTTGACTAAGTCGTGCGAACTCTTACAGTGGTAGACTAGCAGATGTAGGGGATGTAGGTTGGTACTGTCTACCCGATCGTAAGGTGCTAGCGCTTCTGAAAGAGTATGTCTCGGTCATCCCTTTCTCAAACACCATGTAGTGCGAGAATCCCAACGGAGGAGATCAAGTCTTGTGGGGAAAAGTGCGCAAACCTCTGCAGAGTGTATAAACTAATCATGATTAGCCGTGTCCCCGGTTATGGACGTCTTGAGTATCTAGTACTTGGATTATAATGTGAATCTCATCATGTTACTTTAATTAATTTTGTTGGGTTTTAATGATGATGCTTAATTGGGATTGAGAGGGTGTCTACACTCTCAATGTTTAACAACCACCATGATAGTTAAATAAAATTTATTCCTTTGCAGTAGGGAAAAATTGGCTTTTCGCAAAACCTTATAACCATAGAGCTTTTCCACCAGCCAAATATGCATGTAGTGATAGCCTTTATTCATCATTTCCCTATGGTGTGAATTTGCCAGTACATTCAATGTACTGACCCTTTGTGGCTGCAACGTCTCATGTTGCAGGATTTCTTACGACGAGTAAGTGATACGTTAGGGTTACGATTTCTAAACTCAAGTTTTCCATTGGTGTTGATGGGATCCACAACCTTGTTACTTCCGCTATTTTGGATTGAGGTAATAGTTTTTACGTTACTTTTACATGTGATTTACCTCTGTTATAAATCCTCGAGTACTGTGTGTGTCAGCATACCGATCCAGGGATGACACTTAAGCACAGAGACTTGACCGTCTGAGGTCGGGTCACTACAAGATGGTATCAAAGCACATGTTGACTATAGGACGTGACCCTAGAAACTGGCAAGCCCATAGAAAGGATTTCTCTAAAACTTTCTTTTTCAAAAGGATCTTTTACCTCTCTTCTCTTCTGAGCTTATTCAAAAATTCCCTTTTAGTGAGACCGTATCCCTTTCCTCTTTTGACCACTCGAAGATTCGACTAATGAGACCACTCCAAGAAGTACAAGATATCAGACAACCACAACCACTATGGAATGAAGGAGATTTTACCATGCATCTGAATAATGGAAACTACAATAGTTGAAGACTTCGAAGACTAAGAGAATTTGAAGGCTTTGAAGAATTCCCAGATTTTTATGACCTAGGAAGGCTACCCTTATGGAACTTGACAGACTATGGAAGTTGTCAATACCCGAGATCAAGGTGTATCAGAGGAAGACCGGAGCATGGAGAGTTAAAAAAAGTTCTTTCAAGGAAAATCCTAAGGCAGGAGATATCAACTATGGAGAGATAGCTCATGGAAATGACAAGAGCAGAAACACGGCTATCCATGATGTTGTCGCCCACTTATGCTATTTGTCACCATGCTGAGTTAAGCATGCATATGCAGGGAAGGATTGGATGGTAGAAGGCTGATGGAGCATCTATCAGCAAGATGAAGTTTTAACCTTAGCTGGTGTATCGCCAGGATCTGGAGTGTTACATCAAGAAGTTAAGATGGACCTGCAGGAAGCAGTATTTGATAAGGAAGCGTTTCGTGAAGAACTCAGGACCCAGAAGTTGAAAGCAGCCAAGCTAGAGGAGTAAAACCTTGAGATACAGGAGATTCGTCAGGAACTGAAGGACAGTAGGACCATGATTCATGCCAAGGATGTTGAAACCTAGAAGTTAGGAATGCAGCTCCAAAATACTAAAGGACATCTAAAGAGACCTCGCATCAACAGAGTTGATCTAGCAAAAGAACTTGAGAAAGACAAGCATGATCGGAAGAAGCCATTGGAGGCATGAACACGGCTTGAAGAGTTTGGAGACGTTGAAGATTTATTGACCTTTAGAAGACCAAACCCCTGTTATATACCTACGTTAGATGCAACGTTTGTGAGTTGTCATTTGTTTGATGTTTTTCCCGACAGCCACAAATAAAATCTGTCTTTTCAAAATTGTTGTTTGCATTGTGTGTATCCCTCTCTATCTCTCTTATCTCACCCCAAACCCTTGGACCCAATAGAGGATGAATGGAGATGAGCCTGTACTTTCTAGACCGATCAGTCAGTTGGAGACAGACCGATGGATTCAGAACATGGAGGATCACATGGAGAATAACCCTATAGTTGGACATGATATGACCAAGCATGCCTTTCAGTGTTTTGAAAGAGGTGCTGCTACTTGGTGGAGGATGTACTAAACCATAAATGGATGGCAAGGAGTAACCACTTGGAAAGATTTGAAGTTGACTTTGCTAAAGTCTCGGTTTGTGTCCCAGAAATTGAAGCCTTCTGGAAAGTATATGAAGAAACCTGGTGCATGCAAGATTTGGGGAGAAATAGGACACACCCACAAAGAACACAAGGATGAATGCCCTAATTGTGAAGAAAGTCACCCAGCTGAAGAATGGCCAACTAGGCAGATTACTTGTTTCTTGTGTGAAGGGAGTACCCACTATCCTACTTAGTGTCACATTTATCCCATGGTACGAAGAACCGTACAGCAGAAGAAAGAAGTAAATAAAGGAGCCCTTGTGGAAATTTTAGAAGAACCCGTGATGAAGGAAGATGTTGGGGACACACCCAAAGAAGAACCAATTAAACCCTGCACCAAGTCATGCTATTCATGTGGAGAAGGACACATCTCCCAGAATTGTTTGAATTGGGATCTAGTAGTATTCCCGACAGAGGAAGTAGAGTATGACCCACAGGAAATAGAAGCCCTAATTGGAATGGAAAAGTCCAGAAAGAGAAGCAGAGTGGATTCCAGGAAGGATCTCAGTCATATCACCTGTTATAGGTGCAAGGAGTCAGGGCACTACCTCAGCAATTGCCCAAAAAGGAAACCTCGAGACTTGTAAGAAGTAATATGTTTTCGTTGTAATGAAGCAGGGCACTTTGCCAGAGATTGTCCCAAAGAGAAGGAGACTCGTGATAAATAGTTGAGTCTGTGAGAAGTATAGTAGTAGAAGTGAGAACAACTCTTTTGTATCAAGGTGTTGAGTTGAGACATGTAATGGAAGAGCGAGAGATTGTAATCATTGGAGAATAAATAAAGTTAGCATCGTTGGTACTGATAGGGATTTTATGAGTTGTTACTCTATGAAGAAGGATTTGGACCATTTTTGAGGATATGAAATATGGTCTATGGAAGATTTGTGCATTTTAAGGGTGGTAGTACCCTGTAAGAACCCTTGACCCCTGGAAAAGATAAGAATACTCCACTGAGTGGATTTCAGACAAAATGAATACGATTTTTGTCTCGATATGTGTGATGCCCCAAGAGTATGTGGGATGAAGTTGGAGACCATCAGTTGTTTGGACCAAATGTGATCAAGGAGTCAGAAGAGAATGTTAAGTTGATTCGAGATAGACTGAAGGTAGCCCAGTCCAGGTAGAAGAGTTATGCAGACTCAAAAACTCAAGGAGGTAGTCTATGAGATTGGAGAGAGAGCATGTCTTCATCCCCTCTGCGAGGAGTTAAACAATTTGTAGTTAAGGGAAAGTTAGCCCCGAGATTTGTAGGACCATATCGAGTTTTGGAGCGTACGAGAGAAGTGGCCAACAAGTTGGAGTCACCCGAAGGACTGTCAGGAGTTCATGATGTGTTTCACATTTCCCAGTTGAAGAAGTGCCATGCAGAGATGGCCAATATTCCCCTGTAAGGACGCTTGACCCTGGAAAGGATAATGATGTTCCACGAAGTTGAGTATGGACTCCATAAGTATAAGTTTTTATCTCGGTATGTGGGATAACCCACAAGGATGAAGAGATGAATTACTACTAGATATAAAGGAGGTATGATGTTGGTATTATGGAACGATTATAACTCCATGATGAGTTTGAGTAATCACATCTTAGTCTTATACAAATAGAAGGAAGGGAGACAATACAATTGGATGGATTTTAAGTATGCTAGGAAGCTGGAAGCTGGATGTTGGAATAATGACTAGTTGCCCCGAGGATGAGTTCAAGGATTTCAAGTGATGAGATGGGCCATAACCCACCGGCCCCAAGACCTGCCAAGAGGCAAGCACACTCTTGCTGAATGAAAAACCCTGGAAGGAGTTACGACTTTATCAACCGACGATCTTATAGGAGTTACGCAAAACCTGAGGGTTGTGAAGGAATGATAGATGTTTGTTTGGCTTGCAGAATCAATGGATTTTCCGAACCCAGTTCATCGATAAGAGAAATTCTGCAATGCTTGTGAGGATGACCGAGTGTTAGAATGCGAGATTCGCTAAACCGTATACAGGGTAATGATTTGGGTGCGGGATGGATTGATCACCATACCGACTTACTCTTATTATTCGCCTTGCTATATGGGATGGTAAATCTGAGTGACTTACCTATAGTAGAGAGATGACGGTATTAAACCTTGTTTGAACCTTAGAATGGTATAGCAATTTTCTCTGGTACAAGGCAGCTTTTGCCAACCATAGATTATATGGTGAGGTTCAGCCCAAACTCATTTCCTGCAGGAGAAACAATAAATTGTTGACCACCATGAGATATCGATAGTTGTTTAGTATTGGCGCCAGACCCGTCAGCTAAGAAGACCCAGTCTCGGAATAACCTTACCAGGATAAAAGTACAGAAGAATTGTGGTAAAGGTTATGCCACTACCAGAAGAGGCAGAGGAGGAATTATCCTGAAGATCTGAGAAGACCGGCCCTGTCAAGAATAAGGATGGAGTATATGAGTATTGATGGGACCGTAATGATGTTTCTAAGGGTGGTAGCACCCCAGACCCCGGTGATGATCGATGGATTTTGAGAAGACCCCCAAACCCTAACTTTTTTCTTACTAGCCTCTCTGAATCTCGAGGACGAGATTCATTTTAAGGGTGGTAGGTTTGTAACATCTCAAACTTCTAAATTTTGGAATGTTATAATTAATAGATAGATTGATTGCCTATTTGATTGTTGTGTGATTGATTGAGTGAAATTCAAAACTTTTGAAAGTTAAATGAGAGGGAATAAAAGGACTTTCCCAAACTTTCATTTGCATTTTTATCTCCATGAATTCAAATGCTTTTCAACACAAAACTCTAGACAGAAGATGACATGACTTCTTCCATTCAAATTAAATGAAAAGGGTTGTTCAAAATATTTGAATTTCATTTGAAAATATTTCAAATTCATAAACTTCAACCAACTCAATGATTTTCACGAGAGAAGATAAAATGACTTCTTCAAATTATATGAAATATGAGTTGGGAGTTAAAAGGATCAAATTTAAAGTCCTTTTGGAAATTATTTTCAATTAGGAGTTATTCGAGTTTTATTCAAATTATTTTTCTCTAGAAATAAAATATATGGAAAATAGGGTAACATGATTCCCTACATCAGAAAATTGGAGAGAAATAACATTGAATTAATTTTGGTTTTTTTAAAAATGATTTTATTGGATTTTATTAGACCAGTAGCACACTTTGAATTTGTGTGGATTTTATTTGAAGTTATAAAAATGTTCAAGTTGTAGAAAATCTTTTTCTGAAAATTTTGATATATTATATGCCTATAGTTTGTTTTTATTTTATTTAGTTATATTATGTTCTTTGTCAATATTTAAAAAAACTTCCCTCCGACTGGGCCGGCCCAGCCGAAGCCAGGCCAAGGCACAGCGCGCCATCGCCTCCGTCCCCGAGCGGGACTCCGCTCGGGAGTCCGCCGTCGCGCCGCCGCCTCGACCTCCGTGCCGCCTCCGGACTCTGCGTCGCCCTTTGCCCCCTCCCGCACGCCATCTTGTCCCCTCCCTCCATAAATAGCGCCGCCCCTCGCCCCGCGCCGCTCCTCGTAGCAACCGCCGCCGCCCCGGCGAGATCCGCTGCCGCTGCACTTCCCGCATCGCCGCTTCTCGCCGTCCCGCGCCGCTAGTTGCCGCCGCTGCCGCCGCTGCTGCACTCCGCCCGCGCCTCCACCTCGCGCGCCCCCGCCGCCACCTTGCCGCGCTCGCCCCTCGTCGCGAAGCCGCGCCACGCCGGAGTTCGCCATCGCCGCTGCCCCGCCTTGCCGGAGAAAACCACCGCCCCCGCCGGTTCATCTCACCCGACCCGGTATAAACCGAGAAAAACCTCTGGTTTTTCTATATAGTTCGGTTTTTCTTTTAGAGCGGTTTATTTTTTTAGGATTTGTTAAATAGCGAGCGTTCACCCGTTTAGATCTACAGCGAACGGTTTTCGTTCTTTAGCGTTCGGTAACGAACGTTCGTTCGATAGGATTTTTCTTTTTCTTTTTAATTTCGGCCAGGGACCCGTTTGGAATTAGTTTCTTCACAGTTTAGTCCCTGATCTTCCATCTATCACTACTTTTTACTCGTTTGTCCAAATCCAACGAAACCAACGCCCACTTCTTTTTTATGATCCCATCTATCTAGTAATCCAACTCAAACATGTTTTTGAAAAGTTTAAAATTTGAAATAGACCAGATTTGAGTTTGAACTTCGTTTGATCATAACTTGAGTTTCGTAACTCCGTTTTAGTTGATTCTTTTTGCAAATCGAAGCTCTTGACCTAAACTTTCTGATAAAGCCAAATTCACATAATTTTGGTACTATTAGAAATTATTTTACGTTGCAAGAGTTATTTGCTTGGTTTTTATGTTTTCCGATTTGTTCTTCGTCCTTTCCGACTCTTTTGAGTGATTGCTTATGTGTGGTTACTATTGATTGCTTACGATAGATTGACCGGAGTGTGACGAGTAGAACTATCAAGAGTTATGAGTGCGAATCATCTTCATCAACATATCAGGCAAGTTCACACGTTGATCATATCCCTTTCATACCCAGTTTTTATGCATTAGCTTCAACCTCAAACATTGCATGAGTAGGATTGATAACATGTGGGTATTGGGAAGTAGTTGATGAGGTAGGAACCTATTGCCCTGCATTCGAACCTTGGTAGTTACTATAACGTTGCTTATATTGCTCTGCTATGCTCGTAGACGTGGATTGGGTTTGAGAGTATTCATGACAGATGTGAGATTGTTAATTAATGGCTTACTTAAGGTGGCAACTTTAACACACATCTGGGTGGATTGAGGCACCTGGGTATTCCAGCGATTGCCTGTTTAGGCACCTGGGTATTCCAGCAATTGCCTGTTTTTCTTTATGGACCGCCACCCAGGCTCAAAGGGATCATGAGATTATTCATGCTAGAAACTTCCGTGTGCAGCCACAAGCTACTATGGGCTCTAGTATAGTTGACTAAGTCATGCGAACTCTTACAGTGGTAGACTAGCAGATGTTGGGGATGTAGGTTGGCACTGTCTACCCGATCGTAAGGTGCTAGCGCTTCTAAAAGACTATGTCTCGGTCATCCGTTTCTCAAACACCATGTAGTGCGAGAATCCCAACGGAGGAGATCGAGTCTAGTGGGGAAAAGTGCGCAAACCTCTGCAGAGTGTATAAACTAATCATGGTTAGCCGTGTCGCCGGTTATGGACGTCTTGAGTATCTAGTACTTGGATTATCATGTGAATCTCATCATGTTACTTTAATTAATTTTGTTGGGTTTTAATGATGATGCTTAATTGGGTTGAGAGGGTGTCTACACTCTCAATGTTTAACAACCACCATGATAGTTAAATAAAATTTATTCCTTTGCAGTAGGGAAAAATTGGCTTTTCGCAAAACCTTATAACCATAGAGCTTTTCCACCAGCCAAATATGCATGTAGTGATAGACTTTATTCATCATTTCTATATGGTGTGAATTTGATAGTACATTCAATGTACTGACCCTTTGTGGCTGCAACGTCTCATGTTGCAGGATTTCTTACGACGAGTAAGTGATACGCTAGGGTTACGATTTCTACACTCAACTTTGCCGTTGGTGTTGATGGGAATCCACAACCTTATTACTTCCGCCATTTTGGATTGAGGTAATAGTTTTTACTTCACTTTTACATGTGATTGACCTCTGTTATAAATCCTTGAGTACTGTGTGTGTCAGCATGCCGATCCAGGGATGGCACTTAAGCACAGACACTTGATCGTCTGAGGTCGGGTCGCTACAGAACCTTGTCATCTTGATCTTAATTTTCAATCACATGATAGTTATTTTGTTGAGTTTGCTACCACTTTTATTCATGAGAAGAATTTTGCTTATGTGGAGAGTAGTAAATTTTCTATGCTTGTAGATCATGAAAAGAATGCTTTAAGTGCTGGTTATATTGTTGAATTCATTCATGATGCTACTGAAAATTATTATGAGGGAGGAATATATGCTTGTAGGAATTGCAATAATATCAAGTTTCCTCTCTATGTGCTTAAAGTTTCGAAGTTATGCTTGTTTTGCCCTCCTATGCTAGTTGATTATTGTTCCCATAAGTTGTTTGCTCACAAAATCCCTATGCATAGGAAGTATGTTAGACTTAAATGTTCTAGTCATATTCTTCATGATGCTCTCTTTATGTTACAATTCTTATCTTTCTTGTGAGCATCATTGAAATCATCATGCCTAGCTAGGGGCGTTAAACGATAGCGCTTGTTGGGAGGCAACCCAATTTTATTTTTGTTCCTTTCTTTTTGTTCCTGTTTAGTAACAAATAATTCATCTAGCCTCTGTTTAGATGTGGTTATATGCTTTTAATTAGTGTTTGTGCCAAGTAGAACCTTTGGGAAGACTTGGGGAAAGTCTTTGCGATCATGCTGTAAAAAATAGAAACTTTAGCGCTCACGAGAATTGCTGCCATTTTTATTTGGAGAGTGCTATTTAGTTAATTCTTTTTGAAGATGATTAATAGATAAATTCTCAGGTCCAGAAATTTATTTTAGAATTTTTGGGGTTCCATAAGTATACGTTTGATCCAGATTACTACAGACTGTTCTGTTTCTTACAGATTCTGTTTTTCGTGTGTTATTTGCTTATTTTGATGAATCTATGGCTAGTAAAATAGTTTATAATCCATAGAGAAGTTGGAATACAGTAGGTATAACATCAATATAAATAAAGAATGAGTTCATTACAGTACCTTGAAGTGGTCTTTTGTTTTCTTTCACTAACGGAGCTCACGAGATTTTCTACATTAAGTTTTGTGTTGTGAAGTTTTCAAGTTTTGGGTAAAGATTTGATGGATTATGGAACAAGGAGTGGAAAGAGCCTAAGCTTGGGGATGCCCATGGCACCCCCAAGATAATCTAAGGACACCTAAAAGCCAAAGCTTGGGGCATCCCCTCTTTCGTCTACATCTATCGGTAACTTTACTTGGAGCTATATTTTTATTCACCACATGATATGTGTTTTGCTTGGAGCGTCTTTTATGATTTGAGTCTTTGTTTGTTAGTCTACCACAATCATCCTTGTTGTACACACCTTTTGATAGAGCCATACATGATTTGGAATTTTATAGAATACTCTATGTACTTCACTTATATCTTTTGAGCTTCATAGTTTTGCTCTAGTGCTTCACTTATATCTTTTAGAGCACGGTGGTGGATTTGTTTTATAGAAACTATTGACCTCTCATGCTTCACTTAGATTATTTTGAGAGTCTTAATAGAATGGTAATTTTCTTAAAATCCTAATATGCTTGGTATGCAAGATTAATAATAAAACTTTCGTATGAGTGTGATGAATACTAAGAAAAGTTTGATGCTTGATGATTGTTTTGAGATATGGAAGTAATAATATCAAAGTCATGCTAGTTGAGTAGTTGTGAAATTGACAAATACTTGTGTTGAAGTTTGCAGGTCCCGTAGCATCCACGTATGGTAAACGTTATGCAACAAATTTGAAACATGAGGTGTTATTTGATTGTCTTCCTTATGAGTGGCGGTCGGGGACGAGCGATGGTCTTTTCCTACCAATCTATCCCCCTAGGAGCATGCGCGTAGTGCCGAGGTTTTTGATGACTTGTAGATTTTTGCAATAAGTATGTGAGTTCTTTATGACTAATGTTGAGTCCATGGATTATACGCACTCTCACCCTTCCATCCTTGCTAGCCTCTTCGGTACCATGCATTGCCCTTTCTCACATTGAGAGTTGGCGCAAACTTCGCCGGTGCATCCAAACCCCGTGATATGATACGCTCTTTCACACATAAACCTCCTTATATCTTCCTCAAAACAGCCACCATACCTACCTATTATGGCATTCCCATAGCCATTCCGAGATATATTGCCATGCAACTTTCCATCATTCCGTTCATCATGACACATTCATCATTGTCATATTGCTTAGCATGATTATGTAGTTGACATAGTATTTGTGGCAAAGCCACCATTTATAATTCTTTCATACATGTCACTCTTGGTTCATTTCATATCCTGGTACACCGCCGGAGGCATTCATATAGAGTCATCTTTGTTCTAGTATCGAGTTGTAATCATTGAGTTGTAAATAAATAGAAGTGTGATGATCATCATTATTAGAGCATTGTCCCAAGTGAGGAATAAATAAAAAAAGGCCATAAAAAAGAGAAGGCCCAAAAAAGAGAAGGCTCAAAAAAATGAGAGAAAAAGAGAGAAGGGACAATGTTACTATCCTTTTACCACACTTGTGCTTCAAAGTAGCACCATGATCTTCATAGTAGAGAGTCTCTCATGTTATCACTTTCATATACTAGTGGGAATTTTTCATTATAGAACTTGGCTTGTATATTCCAACAATGGGCCTCCACAAGTACCCTAGGTCTTCATGAGCAAGCAAGTTGGATGCACACCCACTAGTTTCTTTTGTTGAGATTTCATACATTTATAGCTCTAGTGCATCTGTTGCATGGCAATCCCTACTCCTTGCATTAACATCAATCGGTGGGCATCTCCATAACCCATTGATTAGCCTCGTTGATGTGAGACTTTCTCCTTTTTGTCTTCTCCACATAACCCCCTCATTATTCTATTCCACCCATAGTGCTATATCCATGGCTCGCGCTCATGTATTGCATGAAAGTTTATGAGTTTGAGATTACTAAAGTATGAAACAATTGCTTGGCTTGTCATCGGGGTTGTGCATGATGAGAGCATTCTTGTGTGACGAAAATGAAACATGACTAAACTATATGATTTTGTAGGGATGTACTTTTCTTTGGCCATGTTATTTTGAGAAGACATAATTGCTTAGTTAGTATGCTTGAAGTATTATCAATTTTATGTCAATATGAACTTTTGTCTTGAATCTTTCGGATCTGAATATTCATGCCACAATTAAGAAGAATTACATTGAAATTATGCCAACTAGCATTCCACATCAAAAATTCTTTCTTTTATCATTTACCTACTCGAGGACGAGCAGGAATTAAGCTTGGGGATGCTGATACGTCTCCAACGTATCTATAATTTTTGATTGCTCCATGCTATATTATCTACTGTTTTGAATGTTTATGGGCTTTATTATACACTTTTATATCATTTTTGGGACTAACCTATTAACCCAGAGCCCAGTGCCAGTCTCTATTTTTTACCCTGTTTTAGGGTTTCGAAGAAAAGGAAAATCACACGGAGTCCAATTGACCTGAAACTTCATGGAACTCATTTTTGGAAGAAAAGAAGCCTAGAAGACTTGGAGTGCACATCGGGGGATCTGCGCGAAGGTCACGAGGCAGGGGGGCACCCACCCCCCTGGGCGCGCCCTCCACCCTCGTGAGCCCCTCGTGGCCCCCCTGACGTACTTCTTCCGCCTACATATCTCCATATACCCTAAAAACATCCATGAGCACAAAAGAGTTCCGCCACCAAAAGCCTCTATAGCCACCGAAAGCCAATCTAGAACCGTTCCGGCACCCTGCCGGAGGGGGCAATCCCTCTCCGGTGTCCATCTTCATCATCCCGGTGCTCTCCATGATGAGGAGGGAGTAGTTATCCCTCGGGGCTGAGGGTATGTACCAGTAGCTATGTGTTTGATCTCTCTCTCTCGTGTTCTTGAGATGATAAGATCTTGATGTATCGCGAGCTTTGCTATTATATTTGGATCCTATGATGTTTCTTCTCCCCGCTACTCTCTTGTAATGAATTGAGTTTCCCCTTTTGAAGTAATCTTATCGGGTTGAGTTTTAAAGATTTGAGAACACTTGATGTATGTCTTGCCGTGCGTATCTATGGTGACAATGGGATACCACGTGATTCACTTGATGTATGTTTTGGTGATCAACTTGCGGGTTCCACCCATGAACCTATGCATAGGGGTTGGCACACGTTTTCGTCCTGATTCTCCGGTAGAAACTTTGGGGCACTCTTTGAGGTTCTATGTGTTGGTTGAATAGATGAATCTGAGATTGTGTGACGCATATCGTATAATCATACCCACGGATACTTGAGATGACATTGGAGTATCTAGGTGACATTAGGGTTTTGGTTGATTTGTGTCTTAAGGTGTTATTCTAGTACGAACTCTAGGGCTGTTTGTGACACTTATAGGAATAGCCCAACGGATTGATTGGAAAGAATAACTTTGAGGTGGTTTCGTACCCTACCATAATCTCTTCGTTTGTTCTCCGCTATTAGTGACTTTGGAGTGACTCTTTGTTGCATGTTGAGGGATAGTTATGTGATCCAATTATGTTATTATTGTTGAGAGGACTTGCACTAGTGAAAGTATGAACCCTAGGCCTTGTTTCAACGCATTGCAATACCGTTTACGCTCACTTTTATCATTAGTTACCTTGCTGTTTTTATATTTCAGATTACAAATACCTTTATCTACCATCCATATACCACTTGTATCACCATCTCTTCGCCGAACTAGTGCACCTATACAATTTGCCATTGTATTGGGTGTGTTGGGGACACAAGAGACTCTTTGTTATTTGGTTGCAGGGTTGCTTGAGAGAGACCATCTTCATCCTACGCCTCTACGGATTGATAAACCTTAGGTCATCCACTTGAGGGAAATTTGCTACTGTCCTACAAACCTCTGCACTTGGAGGCCCAACAACGTCTACAAGAAGAAGGTTGTGTAGTAGACATCACTACCGCCATACTAAGCAAAATAAGATGCATAAAGGATAAACATCACATGCAATCATTATAAGTGATATGATATGGCCATCATCATCTTGTGCCTTTGATCTCCATCTCCAAAGCACCGTCATGATCACCATCATCACCGGCTTGACACCTTGATCTCCATCGTGGCATCGTTGTCGTTTCGCCAACTGTTTCTTCTACAACTATCGCTACCGCTTAGTGATAAAGTAAAGCAATTACATGGCGATTGTATCTCATACAATAAAGCGACAACCATATGGCTACTGCCAGTTGCCGATAACTGCGTTACAAAACATGATCATCTCATACAACAATTTATATAATCACGTCTTGACCATATCACATCACAACAGGCCCTGCAAAAACAAGTTAGATGTCCTCTACTTTGTTGTTGCAAGTTTTACGTGGCTGCTATGGGCTTCTAGCAAGAACCGTTCTTACCTACGCATCAAAACCACAACGTGGTATAGTGATTGCTTTTTGATCTTTAGAAAGAACCATGTTCATTGAATCTGATTCAACTAAAGGTGGAGAAACTGACACCCGCTAGCCACCTGTGTGCAAAGCACGTCGGTAGAACCAGTCTCATGAATGTGGTCATGTAATGTCGGTCCGGGCCGCTTCATCCAACAATACCGCCGAATCAAGAAACCACTAGTGACGGCAAGCAATATGTATATATCCACGCCCATAACTCTTTTTTTGTTCTACTCATGCATATAACATCTACGCATAGACCTGGCTCTGATACCACTGTTGGGAACACAGTATTTCAAAAAAATCCTACGATCACGCAAGATCTATCTAAGAGATGCATAGCAACGAGCGGGGAGAGTGTGTCCATGTACCCTCGTAGACCTAAAGCGGTAGCGTTAAGTAATGCGTTTGATGTAGTCGAACGTCTTCGTGATCCAAACGACCAAGTACCGAACACACGGCACCTCCGCGATCTGCACATGTTCAGCTCGGTGACGTCCCTCGAACTCTAGATCCAGCTGAGGCCGAGGGAGAGTTTCGTCAACACGACGGCGTGGTGTCGGTGATGATGAAGTTACCGACGCAGGGCTTCACCTAAGCACTACGACAATATGACCGAGGTGGAAATCTGTGGAGGGGGGCACCGCACACGGCTAAGAGATCAAATTGTGTGTCTATGGGGTGTCCCCTCCCCCGTATATAAAGGAGGGGAGGACGAGGAGGGCCAGCCTCAAGGGGGCGCCCAAAGGGGGATTCCTACTCCTAGTAGGAGTAGGTTTCCCCCTTTCCTAGTCCATGTAGGAGAAGAAGGAAGGAGAGGAGAGGGAGAAGGAAAGAGGGGGCGCTGCCCCCTCCCTAGTCCAATTCAGACCAGCCCATGGGAGGGCGGCCACCCCTTGAGGCCCTTCTCTCCTTTCCCGTATGGCCCATTAAGGCCCACTACTTCCTTCGGCGAATTCCTGTAACTCTCTAGTACTCTGAAAAATACCTAAATCACTCGAAACCTTTCAGATGTCCAAATATAGCCTTCCAATATATTGATCTTTATGTCTCGACCATTTCCGGACTCCTCGTCATGTCCGTGATCTCATCCGGGACTCCGAACAACCTTCGGTAAATCAAATCACATAACTCATAGTACAAATCGTCATCGAATGTTAAGCGTGCGGACCCTACGGGTTCGAGAACTATGTAGACATGACCGAGACACATCTCTGGTCAATAACCAATACTGGAACCTGGATGCTCATATTGGCTCCTACATATTCTACGAAGAACTTTATCGGTCAAACCGCATAACAACATATGTTGTTCCCTTTGTCATTGGTATGTTACTTGCCCGAGATTCTATCGTCGGTATCCTCATACCTAGTTCAATCTCGTTACCGGCAAGTCTCTTTAATCGTTCCGTAATGCATTATCCCGCAACTAACTCATTAGTCACATTGCTTGCAAGGCTTATAGTTATGTGCATTACCGAGAGGGCCCAGAGATACCTCTCCGACAATCGGAGTGACAAATCCTAATCTCGATCTATGCCAACTCAACAAACACCATACGAGACACCTGTAGAGCATCTTTATAATCGCCCAGTTACGTTGTGACGTTTGATAGCACACTAAGTGTTCCTCCGGTATTCGGGAATTGCATAATCGAAGTCATAGGAACATGTATAAGTCATGAAGAAAGCAATAGCAATAAACTAAGCGATCATACTGCTAAGCTAACGGATGGGTCTAGTCCATCACATCATTCTCTAATGATGTGATCCCGTTCATCAAATGACAACACATGTCCATGGCTAGGAAACTTAACCATCTTTGATTAACGAGCTAGTCAAGTAGAGGCATACTAGGGACACTCTGTTTGTTTACGTATTCACACATGTACTAAGTTTCTGGTTAATGCAATTCTAGCATGAATAATGAACATTTATCATGATATAAGGAAATAAATAATAACTTTACTATTGGCTCTAGGGCATATTTCCATCAGCAGCTAGAGTGTTGGGTTGGATCGTGCATCCGCAGATAGAAGAAGTGGCGGAGGAGCGCAACGGAGGGCTAACGCCCACGAATGCCACACAACAAAAGGCGAAGATGGACTGGAGGAGGATGGATTTGGGCTAAAGATGCAGAGCCTGGACCTGGTAGCGGTCGAGGACGGCGGTGAAGAATCCGGAGAATGGCGGGATGAGCCCCGCAAAGACGCTGTGGAGGAAGAAGGGATAAACTGTCCGTGCCAAGGTCCTTTGCTCGGCCGGCCCGGAGGATGGTCTCGCCCCATTCATTGTCGCCGCCCGCCGTCAGCGGGAGCGCAGCAGCGAGGTGCTTGTCCTCAGTAATGGAGGATGTATCGAGGGCCAGCGTAGGAGAGGAGGAGGAGGAGCTCGCGGCTAACACGGTAGGTTTTGCCTCCCCGGATGCCATTCGCGAGATCTTGGAAGAAGAGATGTAGAAGGGAGGAGGAGCTCAACCAGATCTGGAGATGCTCTCGGCACGAAGAAAGGGGATCTGGGGCAGGCGTATAGAGGGCAATGATGGCTCGATAGTGGGCGCCAGTATTTTGTCAGCCTGGGCAGTTGCTGTGGAAATGTGGGGAAGTGGAGACGCCCACGTCCCATCAAGCGCCACGCGTCAGCCTTGCCCACAGGCGATTGGGGCCCACGGCGCCTCGCCCTTGCCCTTTGGCTTAACCTCGAAGCCAAGTCCGAGTGCGCCTTGGGCCCGGGGGCTACTATCGGCGTTCAGGGAATCAGGTTACCCAGACTTGCCTACCAGCGGCCCACGGCGTGGCTCCATCGATGGCTTGGTACGGTCCATCTACAAAGACTATCAAGACAAGACCCTCGCGAGGGGTCAAGCCTCACGAGACAGACAACGCCAAGACCTCCGGAGGGAGCGGCCTCCCAAGGCTACCTTCTGAGAGCGGAGATTCCTATGTGGGTCCCCAACCTCATGAGGTTGCGGTGACGCAAGCCATGACGACCAAGGCCAAGCGGACGCCAGCGGGCGCAGAGAGGACAGTTTCCTCCTTGGTGCTAAGGAGGCAAGCACCATCGCGGGTTCCCGAGGAATCTGGCAAAGGTTTCCCTTCCAGTGCAACAAGAACAAGACCGCCAGGATGGTAGGACGGATATCATCGCCAAGCCCACTGCAGCATCACGACCAGAAGCTTTGCAGGCAAAAACCACCTTTCATTAGGATAAGATGTACCGCTTGTCCCCTTTGAAATTGGCCACTGTGGAATCCCTTCCCGCCTACGTTTTGGGGGAATTCGAAGAGGACCAAGGCCACTATAAATATAGGTTAGCCACCACCGTAGAGTGGGATCGGAACCTCTCGACTCATTCCCTCACCAGAGCAGACCTCCCGAGGTTGTTCATCCCTTGTACTTGTTCATCCTTAGCTCCTCGTGAGGCACCGCAAGGTGGCCCGAACCTGGGTAAACTGTCGAGTCCATCTTCTTCTTTGTTCATCGAGCTAGGATGTGGGGCGACAAGTTGGTTGGCTGGATAGGTTGAGTTCATCGCACAAGCCCCAGAGTTCGAACATTTCTTGGGTCCATGGAGCCCTGAATCCGGCAATTTGCAACATGTGAAGCATATCTATCTTGTTACATGGAATAAAGTGTGCCATTTTAGAGAAACGGTCCACAACAACAAATACCGAATCCTTTCCATTTTGAGTTATAGGCAAACAAAGCACAAAATCCATACTAATATCTTCATGTGGATGATACGGAATAGGAAGTGGCATATATAAACCATGGGATTGAGCTTTATACTTATCTTTACAACATGTACAACATCGATTGGTGTAGCGGGAGACGTCATGAAACGAGCGATGTGAATGTCTTATCGCGTCCAAAGTGTCCCATAAGTCCTCCTCCATGAGCCTCTTGCAAAAGTAACAAACGAGGCGAAGACATGGGTATACAAATTTTTTTAGCTCTCATTAGATAATCATCCTTGATATAATATCTCTCCCAAGATGTATGCATCAAACATTTGGCACAAGGAATAGCAAAAGTAGGATCATGCGCATACAAGTCTTTGATATGCTCAAAACCAATGACATTCAATGCAAGTTGAGTTACGACCCTGCATTTGCAGGGAAGAGTGTCCGCCACAACATTTTCCTTACCTTTGATATACTTGATAACATAAGGAAATGACTCAATGAACTCACTCCATTTGACATGCCGCTTATTCAATTTCATTTGACCCTTAAGATATTTAAGTGTTTCATGATTAATATGAAGAACAAATTCATGAGGATGGAGGTAGTGCTCCCAAACTTGCAAGACTCTAACTAAAGCATATAACTCTTTGTCATAAATGGGGTAGTTAAGTTTCGCTCCTGAAAGTTTCTTGCCAAACTAAGCTATTGGGTGCTTCTCTTGCATTACACACCTCCTATGCCATTACCACTAGCGTCGCAATGCACTTCAAAAGTTTTATCAAAAGTGGGCAATGCAAGCAATGGAGCATGTGTAAGAAAATTCTTAAGGTCGTGAAATGAGGTATCTTGAGATGGTCCCCAAACAAAGGGTGCATTCTTTTTACTCAAAGCATGTAATGGTGCAGCAATAGTGCTAAAGTCCTTAATGAATCGACGATAGAAACCGGCTAAGCCAAGGAAGCTACGCACTTGTTGCAAGTTGGTTGGTTGTGGCCAAGTTTTAATAGCATCAATTTTAGCTTCAACTACATGAACATCCTTAGAAGACGCAACAAAGCCCAAGAAAACATGCTTGTCAACACCAAATGTGCATTTCTTCATATTAGCATAAAGTCGCTCATTTCTAAGAATTTGCAAAATGGCTCTAAGATGGGTGACATGATCTTCTAGAGATTCGCTAAATGCAAGTATATCATCAAAGTAGACCACAACAAATATGTTGATGTATTTGCGAAAACATAATGCATCACACACATAAAAGTGCTAGGTGCTTCGGATAAGCCCATAGGCATAACCAACCACTCATACAAGCCAAACTTGGTTTTGAAACCGGTTTTCCATTCATCACCCTCTTGGATGCAGATTTGGTAATAGCCACTTTTAAGATCAATTTTCGAGAAAATTGTGGCTCCGCTAAGCTCATTTAGCATATCATCAAGGCGTGGAATGGGATGCCTATAGCGAACGGTGATAGCATTTATGGGTCGACCATCGGAACACATGCGAAAAGTACCATCCCTCTTAGGCACAAGAATAACCAGAATGGCACAACGACTTAAGCTTTCACGCACATTCCCATTGCAATTGTAATAGCCTGGTTTTTGGCCCTTTTCTTTTTCGTTTTGATTTATTTGGTTTTTGCTCTGTTTTTTTTGGAGTGGATCTGTGGCCTTGCAACCTGGGAGATCATCATCATTTCCTCTCCCAAGTGACTCATCATTCTCAAAATCATCCCAAGACCATGTCATTTCCATTCAAGCCAAACCCTAAAAGTCTTTTCTAAGGAATATTCTTTTTTCTATTAAAGAAATAACCTTATTTGCCCTAGGTTGTGAAGCAACCTATATCTTAGTCACTCCTAAAATTCCCAAATAATTCTCATAAATATTTTGGGTCATATCTTCCCCAAATATGTCAAAAACCCTCCTTGCCTAATTAAAAATAATCCATCAATATTCCTTCTTCTATTCTGTCCTAAATGGCATTTTGTAAAGGAAGTGGCATTTATCGTATATTGTTTACTCCCAAATTTTTTGGACATTCTTTTATGTCCAAATAAATGCCACATGCCAAAATTCAACTTCATTAGCCAGTGGATCCTCCTCGGTGATTTTTTAAAGTTTCTGTCAGACAGAAGGCTTTGTGAAGGAAGTACTAGCTAGGAGTATCCAAATGAGTTATTTGCACACTCCTTCATGTGCTCATATAATCACACTCCTCGAATTTTCATCCCTATCCAATCATCTATGTGAGCACAAAATCAAATCTTTGCTTCTGTCAATATTTTCAGGTTGTGAAGTAAGTGTATTTTTATTACTTCATTTTGGCTAAGAATTTACCGGAGCATTCTCATGACCATAAAACCTCTCTCCACCTGTTTTGGGATTATTTCATCAAGCCAAATATTTCTGTAGAAGTTTTCCAAGTTTCTGGATAGAGAGGATGTTTGTGAAGTAAGTACCATTTTGGCTTGTCCATTTGGTATTAAATTTTTACAGCATCTTCATATGTCCATATCATGAGGCTTTGGCAAGTTTTATACCATTTCATCACTCCATGTGAGTGCACCTTCCTGATCAAGATTCTAGACCTAAATTGCAGTTACAAAGCAACCATGTTGTTTTGTGCTTCATTTCCCCTAAAAATCTCCAGGATTATAGTCCTTCCTTAGATAAACACCCCAGACATCAACTTTGACCGTAGCATCTCTCTGTTGATCACACTAGCATAACCAAGGTTGATTTAGCAAATTTCAGGTGATTGCTTCTAGTTAACCACATAATTTTTAATCAAGGTTAAGACTTAGATGTAACCTACCCTAGAACTACTAGACAAGAGACAAAGTTTGCAATCCTCTCGTGACCTCCCTGTGCACTGTCTCGTGATGACCGTGCAGCTGGCGTGCCTGTGCACGCGCTCTGTGCGTAGTGGCCACGTCTAGGGCGTTGTTTATGCTTTGGCACCTCCTCCTCTCGTCGGCTTTGCACGCGTGACCGTGTCTAGCAGATGTGCCTAGTCGTCGCCACCTCTCCGGACCTCTCTCCCCCTCCGGAAACTTCCTCGTCGGCGCTCGCCGCCGCACACCCACAGGAGCACAATGTCCTGACATGGTTTTAATGCACTCGTCGCTTCCTCCCCATGCTCACTTGGCTCCCTCTGCCCCGCGAGCCTCCTCTGCCTCCTCGTTAGGTCGGCAGCGTCATGGAGTCGAGCAAGCTGCCACCGACCGAAGTTTGAGCATTAGAGCTCCGGCCAGATTCTCGCGGCGGCTCTCGATCACGGGCGCCATGCCCGCCTATAAAAAGGCCCTCGAGCCCTTCTTCTCCTCACCACTCGCCTCACCGCACCTCCTCTAGGCCCGTGACCACTTCCCCGAACTCGAGGAGCTCCCGTTCCTCCTCCATGGCCGCCACGTCCGCCTCAGACTTGGCCTAAATTCCGGCCACCAGTGCCCTCCCTCTCCTCTCCAGAACCACCATCAGATCACCCGAACTCCGGCGCCTCTCCACACCCCCTCGGCCTCTCGCCGGAGTGCCCGTGGAGCTGTACTCGACGCCGACCAGAGCTGCCATCCGCCAATTCCGTCGCTGTCGTCATCCACCCCTTCCCGGCGCACTTTCTACACCAGGCGGGTGCGGCGCTCCATTCTGAGGCCGCCGGTGCCCTTGCCCCAGGCGGAGGTAGCAGGAGGCGGCGGGGCCAGCGCCGGCCGCGGCCTCCCCTACCGCTCCTCTGTTTCCTGTCGGGGGAGACGGGAAGAAGAAGAAGAAGACAGGAGCGAGGCGGGCCCCTCCTCTGCCGTGGGCCCCACGAGTCAGCCACAGCGGGCGTTGACCTGGATGTGGGTAAGTGGACACGTTTTCCTGGAGTGCATTTTTGCGTCCTGAAAGCGTACTCTACTCTTCTTCAGGCCAAAGTTCGCTTCCTTTGACAGAAAGCGTATTTCTGAGAAAGACATGATCGGTTAAACCTTCAGGGGCTTGTCTGTGAATAATCTTTTTACAGATTAGTCCCTAAGTTTCAACTGTCTGTATCTTTTCAACCGTAACTCCAAATGAGGTGATTCCAAAGCCCACTTCTTCGTCTCGTCAAGATCTATCTGTTGGTATCATTTTCACCATGTGTTAACATTCTGAAAATAGCCATTATGCCCTTGCCCTTAATCAGCCCCCTTTGAGAGAGAAATGTTTCCGGCGATTCTTTCCGTGAGTTTCTTGCACTTCCTCCTGGTGTATCCATCCCTCCCAGGCAAGCCACACCCTCCATTTCCATGATTGAAATGAAATATCATGGTTTTGTTAAATAAACTTGCTTAAAATATTGCTTTAGCTACATGTGATCTTGTTCATGGCATTTATCGGAGTATTGTTTTGATCTTGCTATTGCCATGATCTTGTTTGGAGTTCTACGACTAATTTTGCAGCTTATGTGGATGACATATTGCCATTTCATTATTAGTGGATTATATTAGGATGGTTTTCATGTTGGTATCTGGCATTATATTTTGGAGTATTACTTTGGATGTCATGTTGCCTTTGAATTATTAGTGGCTAGTATTATTTTCATCATGATGATAGTTGATATTATGTTTTGGAGTATGATTTCGGAGATGTTGCTTGCATATGGATCTTAGATGGATAGCTTGTTCTTGCTATTGGAGTAGTAGTATTATCTTCTTGGATTCACCATGATAGTAGTGATATGTTTCCCTCAGAGTATTTTGATATGACGATATTATGCTTTGGATTATTTGTTGGATAGAGCTATGACTTGGATTACAGGTTCATAGATGATATCGAAGTATCAATTATCACTGTTATACTTTGGGGATAAATTCCGTCATTAAGTTGGTCAGGTGACACCGAACCGGGCTTTTCCAGTCCAACCACGTTTGCCTTTATGGGAAGGCCCTAATGCGGTCTATTGTCATGTCTCTCGCCAGTGCCTCCAACGAGGGAAGGTTATGGGAATGCGTTACCCTGGCCTGGTAAGCAGACATAACCTTGTGTGCTCGTGGTTGGTATTGGGAGCTCTTGTCCCCGTTTGGGATCGTTTTTGTTTTTCCATGATGGTGGTCGTTGGATGTCTTTGGTAGACATCGGGGCCACCCCTGACTTAGCCCAGAGGGGAGTTGGTCGGAGTGGCCGGGAGAGTGTCATGGCGATAGATCGGTTTTGTCGGAATGTCGTTGGTCCATCCGAATGGGAGTACGAGGCCATGGGTCCCGTTGTATGGGTAAAGTGCGCTAACCTCTGCAGAGTGTGTGTGCATGTGTTAAATCTATCGATAGCCACGTCCTCGGTTATGGGCACAGTACATACTAGGTCACACCGTTCGACCAACACTCACATGACGGATTGACTTTAGATGATTTATATGTTAATATATTGTGAGTAGTAAAGTTTGGCAGGATGTTGATGATGATGTTGGTATAATCTCAAGGATGATCATTCAGTTGTGATGTGGTCACGAGGTGATCACGTGGATGTTTTGATCACGTGGATGTTTTGACCACGAGGTGATCATGTGGATGTTTTGGATCACAAGGTGATCAGGTGGATCACGAGGTGATCGAGATGGTATATTACTTGGCCGGTTAGCCAAGAGTGAGATGGTTGTTGAGGTTGAGAAGTTGGTTTACCAGTATTGAGTAGTTTCTTATCATGATTAGTAGTTGCTTCATCATAGTAGTTGTTAATTAATTAACTTGTTTAATGATATGTTGTTGTTTTGCCTTGATGCTTTTGGTTGTTGTGAGCTTGCAAGTACATTCAATGTACTGACCTGGCGTGTCATGCTAGATTGCAGGTGATGCCATGATTGATTGATTGTTTGTCGAGGTTTCCATTCGAGTGAGCTAGATCGTGTCCCAGCCAGAGTCCCTACGGAGTGGAGTTCATCACCTTTGTCATTGTTTCGCTGCTAGATGTATTCCGCTGCTACGAGTTATTCCACTGCTAGCATAGAGCAAGTGTAGTATTGTAGGCATAGTGTCGCCATGCTGATGTGATTCTTTGTAACATCAGACTCTTGTATCATTATCCTTCGTAATAGGAGCTGGTTTGTTCTATATCAAGCAGTGTTGTATTTCAGAAGACTTCTCCTCGATCTCTGGGCTGGAATATGGGGTGTTCCGGTTTCTCTGAGCCGGGGTGCCACAGGCTTGGTATCAGAGCAGTTCTGGCTGTAGGACGCCCTAGTCAGTGCGAGCGGTAGAAATCGGTAGTATAGAGTCTGCCTTGTTTGTTGCATTTGGTTGCCACATTTGTTTGTTGCATAGCATGCATGTAGTCTTATTATTTTGCTGCTAGCGATTTAATCTGGTGAGTGTAGATGGCATCGGTTCGGATCCACTATAGCTCAGCCCCTGCATTTCTTCCATTTTCTTTTCTTGCTCGTTCTTCGGTATTTGGCGCCATTTCTGTCCCAGCTTACTGATGCCAAGTGATCCCGACACTGTTTGAAGAAATGGTGCTTAGATATCGCGCCGATATCTTTCTTTCAGCCCCACCTATCGTTTTGGTGATGGACATGCTTCTATCACGGATCGTCTTTTTATCTTGTCGTGTTGGCAACCCTTATTGATATTAGTCATCAAGAAAGGGCAATGTAAGCAGCCTCAGTTTTCCACCGCTATCCTATTCCTTGGACGAGTACGGATCCCTCCGTCCGCTTGGTAATAATGTGGTTGCAACATCCGTGTCCCGCTACATGGTTACCAAGTACGTCCTCGCCTTCTGAGAAAGTCAAGGTTGCTACCTGGCTAAGCCCGCACTTGGTGTAACAATGTTTACACCAATCATTCCACACCATAATTTGTCCTCGTGCACATCGTCATAGCATGCTAGATTGTAGAACCGGAGATCCCGCGAGATTTGTGTGCTTAATTAGGCATGCATATTGTGTGACTAGCGATAATATGTGACCTTATTTGTGTGTGAAGTGATTGTTTCTGTGTGCTTTTGTTTATTTGAGTGGTTTCTTTTGCTTTCTTTCTTTTTGGGCCCTCGGTGTTACCTTATTTCCCCTTATCGAAGTTTCTCATCAACCGACACCGGACTTGAACAAGCAATAAGGATTCCAAATATTTGGAAGAAGCTCAGCTAAACATTATGGCCTTCTCAGTCAACTGTATTATAGTATTAATATCTGCTCAGAATACCAATGGTGTCTTTGATTGATTATCAACATCGAGTCTACATCAGTACAAAATCCTCACATCAGTTATGATCAAGTCAACAGAAAGACAAGTCATGTGCAAGATCATCGGTATATTTTCAGTCAAAGGTATGGATCATATACAAAGTTTTGGCTCAGCAATAAAAGATGCTTGAAATATGTTACACTCTAGAAGAAAGTCAGAATGTGCTAGGATCAAGGAAGACAGTCAAACAAAATTTTTTCACGCAAGAAACCAGCCGCAGAATATTCTGGGTGTGTGTATGGCTTTCAGTCTGCATATCACAATATGAAGCTTTGGATATAAGAAACTCAGTCTTCCTCCACGAGCTATCGGAAGGAATTTATGAGGCAAGGCTCCTTGATTTTTCTCGATACAATATATGGACACATTCCGGTCCAAGATACCCAGTATTCTACAGCAATATACCTCAAAGGCTTCTGACATAAGGAATTAAATCTTTCTCAATGAGCAACTGGAGGAGAAGCTTCTCAAGTACGGAACCTAGGCTTCTCCAGCACAATATTCAGGTCAAGCTTCATGTGTAAGCTATCGGAACTTCATCTGCACGCTACTGAGCCAAAAGCTTTGAGCAAAAGCTAACGACTAATCCTGAGCAAGCTACTCAGATGGCTTCTCTCGTAAGCCACTCAATCCACAACAGTACCACACTATTTCACCGTCCTCAAAGATTATACGATGAGTTGGCAGTATATGACAGTACAGCTCAAGGATCAAATCTGCAATAATTTTGTCAGAGGTACAATTCAGTCGAAACATATGCCTACCGCGAGGATCGAGTGTTCGGTGGCATGCATCCCCAGTCACTCATACAAGATACGACAATAATCAAGCATATATACCTAAGAAAAGTAAGGATCTCACAACCTCATGATTCATGCCAAATGAAGAAGAGCACAAATACATCTCAGGTAATAAAAGGTTCGATGAGTCCGGGAGCTGACAACACAAAATCAACATTCGTGACAATGGTCACCAAGGACAATATTCCCGCACTCGACAAGGTGGTATCATAAACTCTTGCCACCGTCTTATATGATAGCCCTCAACAATGAGCTTCGTACAGCTACAAGCCCCGAGTATATGTCATATATGTGCGGACCTAGGTCAGAGAAACAAGCACAAGGAATTTTTCCAAAAATATTTCCTTAGCCACATCCACGGTCATACGAAGAATCAAAGACATATATGGCCAACCTATTTCAGTAAGGTATCCTGACAAAGCAAATCTTGACCGTCAAAGGATGAGACTGACAGCAAAGGTATGACGATTTTTGCACGACCATCAGGGTCCGGGTACCCAAGTCAGTTGGTGGCAAGATTCCATATGGATCCACAAAGACATACCCTTAGAGGCCTATTGTGTTCTACAAGGATTTCATATTCGGCTAACCTAATTGGAATGGTTAGTGTGGAATATCCAAATCTATTCTATCAGATCCAAGATTACTTTTGCAAACTCCGCAGTTTGACTTCAGTGGCAGTGTTAAAGCATCTCATAGCCCATTACCCCGAATGGGTATACCGACAACATGAGAAAGTCAAAAGCCGAACAATCAGCTCAGACCAGGTATACTCACTGGCGAAACCAAGTACACGGCCAGCCTATCATAAAAAGTATCTTTCCGCCAGCACTCCTATCAGGACCGTCTCAGGATGTCAATATTTGAGGAATGATACATCTATAAGTCCATAACATTTATATTGCTCACAACAAAAGGCAGCCGAATCTTTGGTACATATCCCATGCTCGAGCCAAAGAAACAAATCAGCATAAATCAGTACCACCTACGAGCAGTCAGATCCCGTCAGAGAATGGCCATGATTTTCACCATTGTTTGAATTCGGAAGACATGCATTTGTTTGAGCAACCCGATGGTAGAAGTAAAAAAAATCATGACCAAAGGAGAATTTATGATCAGATCCATTGGATATCACCGCAGATATGAAAGAATCAACATCAGCAAAAGGATTCGGTATATGAGCAAAAACCTGTCAGAACTTGGGAAAGGTGAAGCAAACCACCCGAGAGCAAGGTATGAAAATCATATGAAATTCCTAAGGGAACAATAAACAAAGGAAATGGATGCCCGAGTTGGAAACGGTGTCCTCAAGTCATACTGTTCCCTAAGAAACCAAATGTCGAGGACGAGATTTCTTTAAGGGGGGGAGGTTTGTAACAGGCTGGTTTTTGGCCCTTTTCCTTTTCTTTTTGATTTATTTGTTTTTTGCTCTGGTTTTTTTGGAGTGGATCTATGTCCTTGCAACCTGGGAGATCATCATAATTTCCTCTCCCAAGTGACTCATCATTCTCAAAATCATCCCAAGACCATGCCATTTCCATTCAAGCCAAACACTAAAAGTATTTTCTAAGGAATATTCCTCTTTCTATTAAAGGAATAACCCTATTTGCCCTGGGTTGTGAAGCAACCTATATTTCTATCACTCCTAAAATTCCCAAATAATTCTCATAAATTGTTTGGGTCATATCTTCCCCTAATATGTCAAAAACCTTCCTTGCCTAATTTAAAAATAATCCACCAATATTCCTTCTTCTATTCTATTCTAAATGGCATTCTGTGAAGGAAGTGACATTCATCTTATCTTGTTTATGCCCAAACTTTTTGGACATTCTTTTATGTCCAAATAAATGCCACATGCCAAAATTCAACTTCATTTGCCTAGTGGATCATCCCCGATGATTTTCTAAAATTTCTGCCAAACAGAAGGCTTTGTGAAGGAAGTACTAGCTAGGAGTATCCAAATGAGTTGAAATTTTGCACACTCCTTCATGTCATCATATCATCACACTCCTCCAATTGTCAGCCCTATCCAATCATCTGTGTGATCACATGATCAAATCTTTGCTTCTGGCAATATTTTCAGGTTGTGAAGCAAGTATATTTTATATTGTTTAATTTTGGCTAAAATTTTACCAGAGAATTCTCATGACCATAAAACCTCTCTCCACCTGTTTTGGGATCATTTCATCAAGCCAATATTTTTGTAGACTTTTTCCAAGTTTCTAGACAGAGAGGATGTTTGTGAAGCAAGTACCATTTTGCCTTGTTCATTTGGTATGAAATTTTTACAGCATCTTCAGCCCTGTTCAGAACTTCCCCGCTCCGTGGAGTTGGGGAGTTGGGTTTTGGCAGCTCCATCAAATTCAGGTAAAGTATGGTCCGCTCCCGGAGCGGAGTTCCAGGAGCGGAGAGAAACCGAACGCAACCTTCATATGTCCATATCACGAGTCTTTGCCAAGTTGCATCCCATTTCATCACTCCATGTGAGTGCACCTTCCTGATCAATATTCTAGACCTAAATTGCAGTTACAAAGCAACCATGTTGTTTTGTGCTCCATTTCCCCTCAAAACCTCCAGGATTATAGTCCTTATATAAACACCCAGACATCAACTTTGACCCTTAGCATCTCTCTGTTGATCACACTAGCATGACCAAGTTTGACGCAGCAAACTTCAGGTGATTGCTTCCAGTTAACCACAACTTTTTTAATCAAGGTTAAAACTTAGATGTATCCTAACCTAGAAGGATTAGCCACCAGACAAAGTTTGCAATCCTATCATGACCTCCCTATGCACTGTCTCATGGTGACCACACAGCTGGCATGTGTGTGCACGCGCTCTGTGCGCAGTGGCCGCGTCCAGGGCATCGTTTGTGCTTCGGCACCTCCTCCTCATGCCGGCTTCATGCGCGTGACCGTGTCTAGAAGCTGTGGCTCGTCGTCGCCACCTCTCTGGACCTCTCTTCCCCTCTGGAAACTTCCTCGTCGGCGCTTGTCGCCGCACGCCCATGGGAGCACAATGTCCCGACATGGTTTTAATGTGCTCGTCGCTTCGTCCGTGTGCTCCCTTGGCTCCCTCTGCCCCTATGAGCCTCCTCTGCCTCCTCATCAGGTCGGCAGCATCGCGGAGTCGAGCTCGCTGCCACCGACCGGAGTTTGAGCATTATAGCTCCGGCCAGATTCCCGCGGAGCGAAACCTGGAAACAAGGACACATTTGTTCTGGGACTGCCCATGGTCCAACCAAGTTTGGGGCAAGATCGCACACCTAACCAACATGCAGGCGCTCCAGCCACAATCCTGGAACAATCAGACAAGCATCATCGGATGGATGGCACACTGTCACAACCAAGCCGCTAAGGAGAAGAAGAAAGGAACACTGTCCTTGCTACATCTTGTCCCATGGGAGTTGTGGAAGGAAAGGAACAGGAGGACCTTCCAACAGGAAGCTCTGTGCTTAGACTCTTTCGTTACTAGATTAAGAGAGGAGATCACACTCTGGAATCTCGCGGGAGCTAGGATTCCTTTCGATCCTGGCTAAATCTGTAGGTAGTGTGGTGTTTTTTGTGTTTCTCTTTCCTTTCGCTTGTGCTCGCCCGCTCTTGTTTTGGTGCTACTATCTGTAGCCCACCCCTCTCCTTTTTCTCTGATCAATGAATTTGGTAGATTCTACCAACATTCAAAAAAAAAATTCCCGCGGAGGCACTCGATCACGGGCGCCATGTCCCTCCTATAAAAAGGCCCCCGAGCCCCTCTTTCTGCTCACCACTCGCCTTAGTGCACCTCCTCTAGCCCCCTGACCACTTCCCGAGCTCGAGGAGCTCTCGTTCCTCCTCCATGGCCGCCACGTCCGCCTCGGAATTGGCCTAAATTGTGGCCACCCGTGCCCTTCCTCTCCTCTCCAGCACCACCATCAGATCATCCGAACTCCTGCGCCTCTCCAGACCCCCTTGCCCTTTCGCCGGAGTGCCCGTGGAGCCGTACTCGACGCTGACCAGAGCCGCCGTCTGCCCCTTCCATCGCTGCCGTCGTCCACACCCTCCTCGGCGTTCTTTCTATCCCAGGCGGGTGCGGTGCTCCGTTCTAAGGCTGCCGGTGCCCTTGACCCGGCTAGAGGTAGCCGGAGGCGGCAGGGCCAGCGCCGGTCGCGGCCTCCCCTGCCGCTCCTCTGTTTCCTATCGGGGGAGACGGGAAGAAGAAGACAGGAGCTAGGCGGGCCCCTCCTTCTCTGTGGGCCCAACGATTCAGCCACAGCAGGCGTTGACCCGGATCTGGTGACATGGATAAGTGGACCCGGTTTCCTCAGTGTGCGTTTTCGCATTCTGAAAGCGTACTCCCCGCTTTACGTTTTTTGTTGAAGAAAGTGTATTCTGCTCTTCTTCAGGAGAGCGGCGTTTCGGTGCCCGGGTGCATCTGCACCCGGTCGAAAAAAAATTGTAAAAAATTCAGAAAAATTCAAAAAATTCCAAAAACAATTTGGGTGGTAGACAATTTGATGCGTGAGGTACACTCCAATTTTCAAAACATTTGGACTTCTGTGCAGCTCTCAGCAAAAAAAGACAAATCAGACCAGAACAGTATATGAACAGTGCACATTTTTACAGACCTCCGATTTGTCTTTTTTGCTGAGAGCTGCATAAAAGTCCAAATGTTTTGAAAATTAGAGCGTACCTCACGCATCAAATTGTCTACCACCCAAATTGTTTTTGGAATTTTTTGAATTTTTCTAGTATTTATTTTGATTTTTTTCGTGAGCGCAGGTGCAGATGAGCTCGGGCTCAGATTCGAATTTTCCCTTCTTCAGCCCAAAGTTTGATTTCTCTGATAGGAAGTGTATTTCTCAAAAAGATGTGATCGGTTAAACTGCCAAGGGCCTGTCTGTGAATAATCTTTTTACAGATTAGTCCCTAAGTTTCAACTGTAACTCCAAATGAGGTGATTCCAAAGCCCACTTCTTCATGTCGTCGAGCTCTATCTGTTGGTATTATTTTCACCATGTGTTAACATTCTAAAAATTACTATTATGCCCGTGCACTTAATCACCCCTTCCAAGAGAGAACTGTTTCCAGCGATTCTTTCCGCGAGTTTCTCGCACTTCCTCCCGGTGTATCCCTCCCTCCCAGGCAAGCCACACCCTCCATTTGCATGATTGCAATGCAATATCATGGTTTTGTTAGATAAACTTGCTTAAAATATTGATTTATCTACATGTGATCTTGTTCATGGCATTTATCGGAGTATTATTTTGATCTTGTTACTGCCATGATATTGTTTGGAGTTCTAGCACTAATTTTGCAGCTTATGTGGATGACATGTTGCCATTGGATTATTAGTGGCTTATATTAGGATGGTTTTCATGTTGGTATCTGGCATTATATTTTGGAGTATTACTTTGGATGTCATGTTGCCTTTGGATTATTAGTGGCTAGTATTATTATCATCATGATGATAGTTGATATTATGTTTTGGAGTATGATTTCGGAGATGATGCCTTCATATGGATCTTAGTTGGATAGGTTGTTCTTGCTATTGGAGTAGTTGTATTATCGTTCTTGGATTCACCATGATAGTAGTGATATGTTGCCCTCGGAGTATTTTGATACAAAGATATTATGCTTTGAATTATTTGTTGGATAGATGTATGACTTGGATTACAGGTTCATACATGATATCGGAGTATCAGTTATCGTTTTTATACTTTGGGGATAAATTCCGTCATTAAGTTGGTCAGGTGAGACCGAACTGGGCTTTTCCAGTGCAACCACATTTGCCTTTATGGGAAGGCCCTAATGCGGTCTATTGTCATGTCTCTCACCGGTGCCTCCAACGAGGGAAGGTTACGGGCATGCGTTACCCTGGCCCGGTAAGTAGAGATAACCTTGTGTGCCCGTGGTTGGTATTTATAGCTCTTGTCCCTGTTTGGGACCGTTTTTGTTTTGCCATGGCGGTGGCCGTTAGATGTCTTTGGTAGACATTGGGGCCACCCATGACTTAGCCCAGAGGGGAGTTGGTCGGAGTGATCAGGAGAGTGTCATGGCGATAGATCGGTTTTGTCAGAATACTGTTCGTCCACCCGAATGGGAGTGCGAGGCCATGGGTTCCATGGTGGGTAAAGTGCGCTAACCTCTATAGAGTGTGTGTTGTTAAATCTATCAATAGACGCGTCCTCGGTTATGGGCACAGTTCGTACTAGGTCACACCGTTCAATCAACACTCACATGACGGAATGACTTTTGATGATTTATATGTTGATATATTGTGAGCAGTATAGTTTGGCAGGATGTTGATGATGATGTTGGTATAATATCGAGGATGATCATTCAGTTGTGATGTGGTCACGAGGTGATCACGTGGATGTTTTGATCACTAGGTGATCATGTGGATGTTTTGGATCACAAGGTGATCGGGTCGATCATGAGGTGATCGAGATGGTATATTACTTGGCCGGTTAGCAAGAATGAGATGGTTGTTGAGGTTGATATGTTGGTTTACTAGTATTTTAGTAGATTCTTATCATGATTAGTAGTTGCTTCATCATAGTAGTTGTTAATTAATTAACATGTTTAATGCTATGTTGTTGTTTTGCCTTGATGCTTTTGGTTGTTGTGAGCTTGCAAGTACATTCAATGTACTGACCTGGCATGTCATGCGAGATTGCAGGTGATGCCATGATTGATTGATTGTTTGTCGAGGTTTTCATTCAAGCAAGCTAGATCGTGTCCAAGCCAGAGTCCCTATGGAGTGAAGTTCACCACCTTCGTTGTTGTTTCGCTGCTAGAT
The DNA here is from genome assembly GCF_002162155.2 of Triticum dicoccoides. Lineage (NCBI taxonomy): Eukaryota > Viridiplantae > Streptophyta > Magnoliopsida > Poales > Poaceae > Triticum > Triticum dicoccoides. Next base: position 363,853,709 of record NC_041392.1, read on the forward strand.
GTATTCCACTGCTACAAGTTGTTCTGCTACTAGCATAGAGGAAGTGTAGTATCGCAGGCGTAGTGTCGCCATGTTGATCTGATTCTTTGTAACATCAGACTCTTGTATCATTATCCTTTGTAATAGGAGCTGATTTGTTCTATGTCAAGCAGTGTCGTAGTCCAGAAGACTTCTAGATCTTTGGGCTGGAATACGAGGCGTTCCAATTTCTCTAAGCCGGGGTGCCACATCAATGAGGTGTTGTACCCGCCTTTGTATTTCTTTAGTTTCCTCGGGGTTGACGTGGTAGTGTGCCTTGTTCGGTAAAGGTGCATCGGCGATGAGGTCGATCCGGTGTTCGATGCCTCGTAGTGGAGGTAGTCTCGGAGGTAGCTCATCGGGGAATATGTACACGAACTCCTTCAATAGATTAGACAACACTAGAGGTAGATGGCGAGAGGTGTTAGTTCTTGTTGCTTCGTATTTGCACAATAGGACATAATGTACGACACTAGATGGGTCCTCACACACTTCTCTCATGTATCTTTTGGTAAGTTATTCTTGTCGCTCATCGTGGAGGCACTCAATTTGGGCTTGTGGCACTCACTCTCTTTTTTGTGGCTCACTCTCTCACTATTCTCTCCATGATGGGTGGATGCTTGCTTGTCGGCGATCATTTGACTTGGCGACATGGGTCGTAGCTCGTACTTCTTTCCTTTCATCTTGAATTTATAGTGATTGGTTCGTCCATTGTGAATGATGCTGCGATCAAATTGCCAGGATCATCCAAGTACGAGGTGGCAAACGGACATGGGAACCACATCACATTCCAAGATGTCTTTGTATGCTCCAATCTTGATGGAGACTTGAATGGTGTGCTCCACTTGAATGGTGTCGGAGTTGCTAAGCCATTGGGCCTTGTAGGGACGAGGATGCTTCATTTTGACAAATTGTAGCTCCGAAATAGCTCTTCACTTGCCAAATTGTGGAAACTTCCTCCGTCTATGATGACCTTTATGGAGCGACCATTGATGCCTGCCTTGGTGTGGAAGATATGGCAACATTGGTATTCGTCTTGTTGGTGTTGAAGTGTCAAGACCTTGGAGACAACAAGTGTGGTGCTCGAGTCTTTGTCGCAAAAGACTAGATCGTCTTGATCTTCATTCACTTGCTAGTGCATTGCCATGTGCTCAAGCGCTTCCATTTCTTCCTCACACATGGAGTCATATGTGCCATTGTCGTTGGCGATAATGGTACGCCGGGTGGGGCACTCAAATGTCTTGTGGCCTTGGCCTTGACATGTGAAGCATTTGATGGAACTCTTCTTGATGGTCTCATCTGGTGGAGTAGATGATGATGAAGGTATCGGCATGAAGTTGCTTGTAGTAGGAGGACGAATTGAAGATGTTGAAGTTTTCTTGTAACTTGACTTGTCATTGTTGCTTGGTGCAGCTTTTGTCGAGGTAGAAGGCATCGTAGTCGTTGAAGCTTGATTGTATGAAACATAGGTCTTGGAAGAGTACTTAGCATACTTGTAGTCATCTTGCACTTGTCGCTCCACTTTTGTAGCTTGGTGCACTAGCTCGAGGAGGGTCGACTACGGTTGGAAATCTGCAATCTTCTTGATAGGGTGCTTGAGTCCATTCAAGAATCGTGCCATGGTTTCTTCCTCATCTTTCGTGACATGGCTCGAATCATGGCGATCTCCATGTCCTTGTAATACTCTTCAACTAACTTGGTGCCTTGCTTGAGGAGTTGCAATTTCTTGAATAGGTCGCGGCTATAGTACGTGGGTACAAAGCGCGCTCGCATGACATGCTTCATTTGATTCCATGTTGTGATGGGTGGGTCACCTTTTGCTTCTCGCCGCTCAATGACTTGCTCCCACCAAATGAGGACATGGTCTTGGAACTCAAGTGATGCCATGGCAATCTTCTTTTCTTCTTCACAGTTGTGTAAACGAAGGATCTTGTCGACCTGCAATGCCCATGAAAGGTAATATTAGGGATCATTGCTTCCAGAGAACTTAGGCATGGTGAACTTTATTTTGTCGTAGAGTTGCTCTTCATTGTGTTGGGGGCGATGATGATGACGCTCTTGCCATTGTGGAGGGTCGTCGATCGATTGTTGTATGTGCTCCACTTGATTAGCTTGACGTTGAGGGCGTGGGATTCTCGCATGGTTCCTCATTTCTTGGCGCTCCTCATGGCGTGCAGCTTCTTCTTGTCGCTCTTGTTAGATAGCCTCTTATTGTTCCCGGTTGCGTGCATGGACATCGTCTGTTGCTTCGTTTAAAGCACGTTGGGCTTCAAGGGCTTGTTCGTCATGACATTGTTGCTTTTGTCGAATGGCTTCGCCATCTTGGTTTACTTGGTGATATTGGCGTATTGGAGCTTGCTCTTGGACCGTAGGATCATTAGCTTGATGACGATGTCGTGCACGTTCCTGAAGATGGTCTTGTAAACCATTATATGAAATGGGTTTTGTGAAGCTTGATGGTCCTCATGGTCTTGACGATGATGCGAACAAGGTCTTGAGTGACTTGAACCCGAAGATGCATCCGAAGAGTGTCATCTTGAGTGTCGTTGTCTAGACGATGAGGACATTGTAGATGAGCGTGTGGCCATCATGACTCGAATGTCATCCTTGAGAGTTGCCATTGATGTGTTGAAGTATTCTATTGTCCGTGCTTTGGATTGCCTCAAGTGAGTGGCGAGGTGGTCGATGCAGTCGCCCAATGCTTCATTCACTTTGTGCAAAGCTCTATGCACAACAAATAGTTGATTCTTGGTGACGTAGTTGTTCGGCTCCTCTTCTTGTTCGATGAAGAGTGGGTTGGTAGAAGTACTTGGCCTATCCTACCTTATCCGATGTTGAAGATGGATCAAAGATCACCCAATGTTTTATTATGGAAGTAGCATAATTGGTACCGGATCTTGTTGATTCTCACACCTACACACGTAAAGCTTTTTGGAGTAGCTCGGTGAGGATGGTGTCAAAAAATTTATGCAATTGTTAGCAAGATTCAATAATTTTGAAAGAGATTTACAAATTCGCAGGTGTAACATGTAACGCCCCGAGACCGATGTGCCAGGTGTCGTGCAGTTATTCGTTGTTGTTGCGTTGTCATTGCTTGCGTGTCATGCATTGCATATCATGTCATCATGTGCATTTCATTTGCATACGTGTTTGTCTCATGCATCTGAGCATTTTCCCCGTTGTTCGTTTTGCAATCCGGCGCTTCGTTCTCCTCCGGTGTCCATTTCTACCTTCTTCTTGTGTGTGGGGATTAAACATTTCCGGATTGGACCGAGACTTTCCAAGCGGCCTTGGTTTACTATCGGTAGACCGCCTGTCAAGTTTCGTATCATTTGGACTTCGTTTGATACTCCAACGGTTAACCGAGGGACCGAAAAGGCCTCGTGTGTGTTGCAGCCCAACACCCCTCCAATTTGGCCCAAAACCCACCTAAACCTGCTCCATCATCTCGGTCGTTCGATCACGATCGCGTGGCCGAAAACCGCACCTCATTTGGACTCTCCTAGCTCCCTCTACCTATAAATATGTGCTCTCCTCCCAAAATTTCGCGCAGTCCAACCCTAGATCCAACTCCCTCCGCGCCGCCGGACATGTCCGCCCGCCGGCGGACGCGTCCATCTCGCCGGCCACCTCCTTCCTCCCAATGGCAGCGTGCCACGTCACCTCTTCGCCGCCGCCAGCCTATCCGACGCCGCCACCTCACCGCCTCCTCTCTCCTCCTCCACCGCGGGCCCGCGGCCTAGATCCGGCCTGCGGGGCCCGAACCACGCCGCCCCGCGCCTGGGCACCTCGCGCAGCTGCCACCGCCTCCATGCGCCTGCCGCGCGCCTTCGCCGCCGGCCGCCGCACGCCACCGCACCGCCATCTCCGCCGCCGCCGCGCGAGCTCGCCGCCCGGGCCATTGCTCCCGCCACCGCTCCTTCCCACCGGCGCCGCCCTTTGTCGGCGCGACCCCGCCGCCGCAACCGAGGCTCCCCGCCGCCGGAGCTCCACCGCGCCTTGCCGGAGTTCCACCGCTCGCCGGAGCTCCGCCCGGATCCGATCCGGATCGGGACCAGATCCACCGGTCCCCGATCCAAACGCCCTCGCCCGTCCCCGCACCGCTCCGTCCTGGATATCCCCGTCCGCCGTTGACTTTTTCCGCGGGGTAAATTTCTTCTAAGTGTTGAGTTTCCCAGATCCATATGCACATGTTCATCGCATCGTAACTTTGCATCCGTAGCTCCGATTCATGCATATAGCATATCAAAATGTTCATCTCAGAGAGTACATCATTTCATTCCATTGCATCATTTTCATTTGAGCTCATCTTGATGCCCGAAATGCTGTTAGAAGAGGGCTACTTGAGATAATTGTTAGATCTGCTACTCCGTTTAACTTTTTGTCATTTTTGCCATGATTAATGTGTGTATGATATGCCCTGATGCTCTACATGTGTTTTGTTAAGAGTTTTGTCATCTTTCCAGAGGTGCAACCCATGTATTTTTGTGATGTGAGTGGTGTCTAGTGCAAGCTTGCAAAGTGGTGCACTTGCTAAGTCTGTTTTCAGGGACTTAGTAATTTCACTAAGTCCTGGAGCTGTTTATCTCATGATGCCATATGTTCATGTTGTTTCCTAGTGATTCGTGCCTCTTTTGAGGATGATCAGTAAGGGAGTTTTGTTAATATTGTAGTGCTCTATCCATCCATGTCTTTGTTTGCATTTATGGAGCACCCTAGCTTGAGTCAATCGAGCTCTACATTTGCTACTTTGTGAATCTGGGCAGATTGTCAACTTGTTTGCAATTTTGCCGGTGATGTTGTAGTTGATCCGTGCATGCTATGCTATTGTTCTTGCCATTTCTAGCTTGCATTTTGTGCCTTCTTGATGGGTGTATGCTTGTCTTGCCATGACTTGCACCGTAGTGAGTGCATCGAGCACGTAAACATGCCTAATTGAGTTATATTTCAGCTTGCTCCAATTTTTCACTAAGTGTGAAACTGATTATGTTTTTGCTATGTTCACGTGCTTGCAATTGTATTTTTTGATCCCTTTTGTCTCAAGGTCACTAAGGGACTTTTGTTAAGCTCTTTGAGTAGCTCCATGCCATGCTTTACTTTGCCATGTTCAGTTCCTATAGCATATAGTTTTGTTGCTCCGAAGAGGGCTATCTGATCTGAAGTTCCAGACAAGTGTTAATTTCACTAAGTCTGAGATCTGCTTGTCATATGCATTTTTGCCATGCTTGTTTGAACCTGTTAATGGATGAGTTGGCCGTAGCTCAGTGTTAGACTTTTGTTAAGAATCTTGTGTGCATCTCTGCCATGTATTTTGTTGTCATGTTTGGGTGCTGTAGCATGTTCATTTCGTTGCATTTAGATGCCTACTTGCTGTAAATCGCAGACCGGTGTCATTTTTGAATCACTTGCCATTTCCAAACCGTAACTCCGATTCCGGCGTTCTTTATATCGTTTTCAAGCGATTTCATCTCACCTTTCCAGTGGCACACTTGAATTTCCAAGTTGAGGCCAGGTTCTTTCATCTCTTGTCAAATCATGCATATGCATCGCATACCGCATCCCGCATATCATATCATGTTCATGTGTTGGTTGTTTACTATGTTGTGTGCTTCTTTTCCGGTGTTGCTTCTTCGGGTTGGTTCCGATAACGTCGTGTTGTGAGGATTCGTTCGACTACGTCCGTTTGTCTTCGTCATGGACGCGTTCTTCTTCCTTGCGGGATTTCAGGCAAGATGATCATACCCTCGAAATCACTTCTATCTTTGCTTGCTTAGTTGCTCGCTCTTTTGCTATGCCTATGCAGCGATACCCACCACTTGCTTATCATGCCTCCCATATTGTCGAACCAAGCCTCTAACCCACCTGGTCCTAGCAAACCATTGATTGGCTATGTTACCGCTTCGCTCAGCCCCTCTTATAGCGTTGTTAGTTGCAGGTGAAGATTGAAGTTTGTTCCTTGTTGGAACGTGGAGATGTTGTTCTTTGTTGGACCATGTTTACTTGTTGGGATATCACTATATATCTTATTTAATTAATGCATCTATATACTTGGTAAAGGGTGGAAGGCTCGGCCCTATGCCTGGTGTTTTGTTCCACTCTTGCCGCCCTAGTTTCCGTCATATCGGTGTTATGTTCCCGGATTTTGCGTTCCTTACGCGGTTGGGTAATAATGGGAACCCCTTGACAGTTCGCCTTAAGTAAAGCTCTTCCAGCAATGCCCAACATTGGTTTTACCATTTGCCACCTAGCCTTTTCTTTTCCCTTGGGAGTCGCGCTCCTGAGGGTCATCATTATTTTACCCCCCCGGGCCAGTGCTCCTCTGAGTGTTGGTCCAACTGAGCGATGTCCGGGGCTACCAGGGGCAACTCTAGGCTGGCCTACCCGATGTCTGGCTCATCTGAGTGTGCCCTGAGAAAGAGATATGTGCAGCTCCTATCGGGATTTGTCAGCACATTCGGGCGGTGTTGCTGGTTTAGTTTTACCCTGTCGAAATGTCTTGTTGTACCGGGATACCGAGTCTGATCGGAATGTCTCGGGAGAAGGTCTATTCCTTCGTTGACCGTGAGAGCTTGTCATGGGCTAAGTTGGGACACCCCTGCAGGGATTTGAACTTTCGAAAGCCGTGCCCGCGGTTATGGGCAGATGGGAATTTGTTAACGTCCGGTTGTAGAAAACCTGAAGTTGACCTTAATTAAAATACATCAACCGCGTGTGTAGCCGTGATGGTCTCTTTCCGGCGGAGTCCGGGAAGTGAACACGGTGTTGGAGTTATGCTTGACGTAGGTTGTTTAGGATCACTTCTTGATCATACTTTTATCGACCGTGCTTTGCCTTCTCTTCTTGCTCTCATTTGCGTATGTTAGCCACCATATATGCTAGTCGCTTGCTGCAGCTCCACCTCATACCTTTTACCTTACCCATAAGCTTAAATAGTCTTGATCGCGAGGGTGCGAGATTGCTGAGTCCGCGTGGCTCACAGATACTTCCAAAACCAGCTTGCAGGTGCCGATGAGTCCGTGCAGATGACGCAACCCAGCTCAGGAGGAGCTCGATGAAGATCTTGTCCTTTGTGTTGTTTCGTTCTAGTTGATCAGTAGTGGAGCCCAGTTGGGGTCGATCGGGGACCTTTGTCGCATTTGGGGTTCTTCTTTTATTTTGGCTCCGTAGTCGGGCCCTAATTGTATTTGGTTGTTGTAATGCTTTATTCATGTAATTGTGTGAAGTGGCGATTGTAAGTCAACTATGTATCTCTTTCCCTTATGTATTACATGGGTTGTGTGAAGATTACCTCACTTGCGACATTGCTTTCAATGCGGTTATGCCTCTAAGTCGTGCTTCGACACGTGGGAGATATAGCCGCATCGAGGGCGTTACATAACAAGTAGACCAATAGCAATATGTGGCACACAGAAACACACACGAATATATAAATGGGGTCACGCAACCAAGGAATGAGCTCAAAATGTGGAATCCACAGAAAATGCTCTTGTTGCACAACACTACAGAGACGCTAACATGATTTCTCAATAGGCAGATACGAGACTTGTGCACAACCTATAAGAGACAAACGTAATGACTTCTATGCCAAGTATGCTATGTATGTATGGCTCCCGGAGATTCTCCCACGATGATCCAAGATGGCAATATGATATGCGATGTGATGATGTTATGGCTCTTGCTTACAAGCTTCTTTATTTTATCTTTTGCTTAAAAGCTCTTCTGATATCTTTCTTTGGCCACTTCTGCAAAATTTTCAAACCAAGGAAGCAACGATGTATATGAGAGAACAAATGATAACACAAGAGATGATACAATGATATATGCACTTTTACCAAGATGATATACACGATGGAATGTGTGGATCGATGATCACTAATGTGCACAAGTGACGTTGCCCAACAATACTCAAATTGTTAGTCTTGATAGCAAAGTGATGCAAAATGGCTTGGGGTTAACAATGCAATGGCAAGGGAGAATATACGTGGGTGTCATCGAGGTTACCGCCATTGCTTACGGATGATGATGTCACAAAGGGTTAAATGGTTGTTGTCGATGTCGAGTCCGTGGCGAAGATGAGTGGCGGCGATGTCGGTGTTGAACCATCCCTAAGTATCCGGAACACGTTAGGAAATAGAAACCGCAACTCAAACTCTAAAAAAAAGTCAAATGGTGGTAAGGAAAAGTGGTGGTATGACAAAAGGATGTCAAAGTGGGTGCAGAAGTGGAATGGCGGTGGTCGGAATTGGGTATGCAAAAATATGGCGGTGGTTGAAAGTTTTGGAAGAAAATGCAGTTTGGTCAAAGGAAGTCGGATGATCCGGGCCTTGGTCTGGCTGATCCGGGCTCGTCCGGATGATCTGGGTCAGGGGTCGGATGATCCGGGCAGGTCAACTCGGTCGGGTTAGGGCTCGGGATGAACATGAAAATGGTGATGGAAAAAGAAAATTTCAGGGAATTTGGGTGGATTTCGTTGTGGAGGTAGTGGGGAATAGGTATCCACTTGCAACATAACGAATCCATGGATCAAATTTAACAAAACATCATCAAACCAACAAATTACAAAAAATTGGTATGGCTATTTTGGGTGGATTTTCGAAATTGGACAAAAACACAGAAAATTAGGCTAGAAAGTGGGGGTAGGGACTCCAAATTCGTGATCAACCATGGCTCATGATACCAAGATGATGTAGGGTGGAACCCTAGTGGCCGATCTTTCATGATTTGGAGGGGAATTCCCGAAGAACACAATGAACACAAAGAGAGGAAACACTCAAATCAACGAGATCCGATCACACATGGGCTAAATTCACATACACAAAGGGGAACACTAGATCCAAGGTCAACAACGGAGGATACACAGTAGCTAGTTCATCCCAATCCATGGGGAAAGAGGTCTTGAATCCACTTGGGGGATCTTCTCCTTAAGGAGTAGGGGGTAAGTGGATGAGCAAAGCTCTCTCTCCAAGATGAGCTATCACAATGCTAACCCTAAAAGGTGGGTGGAGTTGGAGTATATATAGACTAGGGACGAAGGGGTACATGGGCCTCGGACCGAGTCATGCACGCATGCATGGTCTGGATGATCTAGATGGTGGTTCAGATGATCCAGGATTCGGGAGTCCTGATGATCAGGGCGACCGTCCGGGTGCGTCATAGAGGCTGTGGGGGCTCCGGTTGTCCGAGTCCTGGTCCGGACGTCCGGGTCCATGTCCGAATGATCCGACTTCATCGAGGAGGCTGTTGTAGTCTTCGGGCATGGTAGCCAGATCATCCGGGCCTGTTTGGGATGTAGCTTCGAGGTGTGACCCGCTCAGGAGGGGTCGGGTTACACCGTTGGCGGTTTAACATCAAGAAGGTCCAAGGAGGCCCAAGGAGAGGTATGAAGACGGCGACTCTTGGAGGCAGGCCAGGTGAAGGCCCAAGACTTGGGCTTGATAATTTCCATGGGAAGACTTGCTCTGTAAGGCATGGTTAGTTAGAAACTGAGCCGGTCACGTTGTGTGAGCCGGTCGGGACTGTGTAAGCCTCCGGGTCTTGACCTGTGTATATAAAGGTGAGACCCGGTGGCAAGTTAACTCAAGAAACAAGCAATCGAGAACTAGATCAAGCGTATTTGCTCCCTTGTAATCGAAACCCAAGCAATACAACTAGAAGTAGGACGTAGGCTTTTACCTCGATATGAGGGGCCGAACCTGGGTAAACTCTTTGTGTCCTTTGTCCCATTCAACCTCTTCAAGCTAACCTTGTGCGATGTCTCCACACCTAAGTCCTTTCACTAGGGCATCTGTCGTGACAAATCCGCGACAATTGGCTCCGACCATGGGGCCAGAGCATGGTGGTTTTGAGTTCTTGAAGTGAAGCTTCTTAGGGATCAAGGGATACACCGTGGGCCGGATGACCAAGAGTCGTCGCGGCAAGATCTACATCGACGATTCTAGATGGGGCCCCGAGGCCGATTCAATCGAGTGCGGGTATCGGGTCCCCTTTGGCAGAATCCAAGTCTTCAACGCCAAGAATGGCGAGTCAGATCCTGAGCTGGACGCCTACACCGACACTGTTGAGATGGCTCGGCGCGCGAGATCCGCCAAGTTTCAACCCGCTCGAAAGTGTGCTTTCGTCGTATTTATCCATGGGGCGGATCTTGAGGAAGGTATGTGTCTGGTGGAGAAACAACCATCTTTTTAGGTGATGAGTCCTCAACCGACGAGACCAAATCAATCTATCAACTGCAAGATGGCAGGCTTGGGGGCTGTTCTGATGGTGACAATATTTCGGGCCCCTATGAGGCGCCAAGCAAGGCTGCTATCTTCATGGCCGGTACACAACATATGTTGAATTCATCAAATGTTACGGCTATGACCTCTAGTTCAACGGCTGCTACGACGGCCTAGGCAAGCGGCCTTGTGCGCCCACCGGCTCAGGTCTTATCCGAGCTCTTGGTTGCTTTGGTAACTTTGTTAGCTGCAGAGGTAACCCCGGTGACTCAAGCACATCATAATGTGGAAGTTGCTAAACTGCAGGATGAGTTAGCTCAGGCTAAGGAGGAGCTTGACGCTGAGAATGCTAGGATGGCAACGGAGCAAGCCGCGTTGGAGGCCAAGTCATAGCGGATTCAAGCAGAACCTTTCCGGTTAAATTTGGATCAAAATGCGTCAAATGCTATTTTACATAGATACCAGAGCCGTCTATCTTCATAGTTCGAAGGGAGGAATCTTTTCAATACACCTGGAGCAGGGCCAAGTAACCCGCCGGGCATGACTCGGGCTACTGAGGCGCCCGTGTCCGGGGCGGCAACTCAGCCTCGTGTAACAGATCCGTCACGGGTCAATGTAACCCTGCCCCAGCGGGTGCTGACACCCCAAGGTCATTATTCCAGCCCTCTAGATAACATGATTGTCGCAGCTTCGCGACTGGCGGCTCTTCCAGTAGAAGGCGAGTGTCCCACTGTGGTCGAGGTCTGGAAGGCTATGGAGCTTCTTCAAACAGCGGTGGCTCAGCAGGCGGCTTACACATATAGCTGCGAGCGAATTCATTCAACCCCACGCCACAACTGAAGTTATAGCCGACGCATTGAGTCGCCGGCGGTTTCCAGCAGCGAGCGGCATCATAACCAACCATGTGGGCATGACCCGCCGCGTGATGATAACAATGTTCAGGCCTTGATGGATCAGGCTAGGGCATGTCAAGAGGCGGAGCTGGTGGCTCAGTTAGCGGCTCATCAACGGCTTCAGTTGAACCCTTCGATGTCTGTAGAAGCTGGGATGACTTCCAGGACGGTGGGTGTGATGTGCCTAGAGCCGGCTCTATGCAATGAGTGTTTGCCTAAGGACTTCAAGTGCCGTCGAAAGGTGCCCAATTACACTGCTGATCAGCCTCCTGAGGCTTGGATTGAGAGCTATGAGTTGGCTATGGAGATGTTAGATGTTAACGACGCTGTGTGCGCCAAGTACTTCACAATGATGCTTGATAGGCCGAGTCGAACCTGGTTGAAGGGATTACCTCCCAATTCTATCAATTCATGGACCGAGTTGAAGGCGCGCTTTATTCATAATTTTAAAGACACATGTAAGCAGCCCTTGTCGATCATTGATCTGGATGCTTGTGTACAGCGAGAGGTTGAATCGGCCCACCACTGGGTTCACCGGGTTTCAGCCATTATTCACTCATCGGATAGCATCAACGTCGGCTCTACTATTCTAATCCTGGAGAAATTTTTTTGTTTTACCCCTCTCAAGCAGAAGTTAGGGCGGCCTAAACGTCATTGCAATGACATGGGGGAGCTTATGGTGGCTCACATCAAATACGCCGACTCTGATAATACAAAGGACCTAGGTCTGATGAGAAGTCCAATAAGGGGAAGAAGAACGTCAATGGAAAAGGGCAACAACCAAACATGACAAGGCATAACCAGGGTAGTAATGGTAAGTGCAAGGAGCCTGATGGCGGGTCAGATTTTGTGGCTAATACCAGTGCACAGAATAACGATCGACGTCATAAGGGAAAGTCGCTTTCTCGGTTTGGAGGACCAAAGTTTAACCTTGAGGCGATGTTGAACCAGCCTTGCCCAAAGCACAGTTACCAAGATAGACCGCCGACTCACATGTGGAAAGATTGTTTTATCATGAAGGAATAACAATAATGGCCCGCACGACGGGTCAGGATCCGGCTCTCATGGGCCCGGGTTCGGTGGTGGCGGCTCAAACTCCGGATATCAAGGTCAGGGCATTAGGGCAATTATAACCAGTAGCCCAATCAGGGTAATCAACAACAGCAGTCAGGTACCAGAGCAATCCAAAGCAGCTTAATAGTGGCCAATATCATGTTTTCACCACGAGCCTGTGCAAGCGAGATCAGAAGGTTCATAAAAAAGCGGTGAGCACAGTTGAGCCGACAGTACCCCGATACCTACGATGGTTAGAGCAGCCAATTGTATGGAGTCGTGAGGATCACCCGCCTCGGGTTGACAATCCTGGTCAGCTGGCTTTGGTGGTAACCCCTCGGGTTGGAGGTTACAGTTCACTAAGGTGCTCATGGACGGAGGTAGCAGTATCAATATCCTTCATTATGATACTTTTTGCCGCATGAATTTAACTGAAAAGATGTTCAGCCGTCGTCTACTTTTTTGCTATTTTTATTTGTCTTCGCTCGCAGCGGCTAGTGCGACTATCAAGACATCCTACCGGAACCCCATCTTGTGAGATTTATTCCATCTAGCATATTCACAATTTTGAGATTGCTTGGCTATTATTTTCTTGCATGTTCTTCGATTTGCTTGCAGGAAAATCCTTCATGGATAGGTCGATCATGTCGTTGGCTCGGTCGATAATGTCATGGAGTTGGTTCAGAGATTGCTGTGGATATCAGTCATGTACGGTTCACCCTGTACGGTTGGTAACTGGATCATGAGAGTCAAGTCCCACCCAAAATTGTAGTTATCTCCCTCTCATCAAAAGATCAGGCCCCAGTTCACATCAAGTGGTATCAGTTTTCAGGTTCATCGGTGAGAGATTTATAGTTTTATTAGGTTAGATTGTTTTTTAGTCCTATAACCCATGAAAAACCCAAAAAACGATTAGTTTATCCGCTACACCTACCTTTTTTAGCCTGTAGCAATTTTTGCATCTAGTATTTGTTTTGTTGAATTTTTGGTTGCATCCATCCTAATATTAGTGCTGGTTTAGATTTTTCTAGGAGAAAATCATCTACTAGATCAATCTGTTTATGTCCACCCTCCAAATCTTTGCCGCAACGCTCGTCTTAAAAAAACACAAGATTGCACTGGATTGTTTCCTTTTCATCGCTGCACCTGTGCCCCACGTCCCATCTGCCTTAAAACTTGTGCATGTGTTGCCGTGTGCATGCCCCAGACCTCAGTCGCTAGTGCCAAGCACTTGATTCCATCTGGTTAGCCATCCATCATTACCCTCAGTGTACCACAGCCAGCCATCCATCATTAATTATTTAGTGCCACCACCAGCTGCACACGTCTTATCAAACACACATGTTGTGCCTCGGTTTTTCTTCTTACTAGTTTACTTTTTAATCTCTACTAGTACTACCGGTCCGGCAATAGTAAAAGACAAGCTGTTTTGAAATGTTTATGTCTTTATATCGTTTGCTAACCGGACTGGTAAAAAAGCAAGGAAAAAAGGAAGAAAAAAAGTGAAAAAAATAGAGAGGAAACAATAATAAAAAAAGAAGCTCTGGCCGGTTAGCATCTTTTGGAATATCTCTTTGTTGTCAGAACCTTTACTTTGCTCATATACTTGTCTATTGGACATTTTTTCTGCTCTAGGTTGCCATACATTGTCTTTTACACCTCACTTATATCTAGCTATTTAGATCTTTCATATTTTCATCGGCTTTGACTCATTTTATTCAATATCTGGGATTAGATTGTTTTGTCTCTTACTAATTGACTGCCAGCACTAGTTAGGAGTTTGAGCAATTATTCAACTTGCATTGCTTTTTGCTAAATTTGTGCTAGTGATATTGTGAGTTGAGAAGCCTTTGCCAAGCTACACTTTTTCCTACCAGTAAGTACAAGTCCTAGTTCCGTTGATTCTTGGTTATCGCTCCAACAAATCTTCATTGGTCATTTGACGCCAACACCAACGCGTCGATCACCATCTGTTGCATTGGTAAGAACAAGTAAGAATTTGATAATAAGCTTGAGTGTGAGCGATTTTTTTCTCCACCACGTCCTACTAGTTGATAGGGTTTATACACTGTATTTTTTTTCTCATTCGCTAACAATGGCACAGGATCAACCTACACTTGAGGGTCTCAGCGCGGTTGTGAAAGTCACCAGCGAGCGTCTCGCCCAACTTGAGGGTGCTAAGATTGCAGCCAAAGAGAGGCTCAAGGTCATAGAGGATGCACAGGGTGTTCTGAACACACAACTAAAGGACATCTTTTCATGTCTAGACGAGTTGCGGACTGCACCCCCATGAACAACAATGTTGATCCTCGCAACTTCACGGGTGGCACCACTATTTCACGAGCTCGGTGTGTGTCCATGGGTCATCCACAACACCCAACTACTTCCACTTATGCCACCACCATAAACCAACACTAGCAAATTCCTCCCCGTGTCACCGAGGAACATGGGGACAACTATGAGGATTATTCTGCTGACATCGAAGATGACCAAATGGTCGACCACCACAATGACCATGCTTATCAACAACTGCGTTTCAATCGTCAAGGTATGGCACAAGGTCCATATAGGTATGATGTTCGGGATTACGACCACTCTAGTGCTAAAATTAAATTTACTATGCATGCTTTCAATGGTAAATATAATCAGATATTTATATTGATTGGCAACTTTCAGTTGAACAAAAATTTGCATGTCATTATATTCCTAAGACTCAAAGAGTTAGGGCAGCCACTAGTGAATTTACAAACTTTGCTTCTATTTGGTGGAGTGAGTATTGTCGTGTTAATGCAAACAATATACCTACTACTTGGGATGCTTTAAAACGAGCGATGCGACAACGTTATGTTCCTTCTTATTATGTTCCTGACAAACTAAATGAATTGCAACGTATAAAACAAGGTAGTAGTTCTGTTGAGGATTATTATCAAGAATTACAAACTGGCTTAATGCGATGTGGATTAGTTGAAATGGAAGATGCTATGATGGCTAGATTTTTAGGTGGTTTGAATCGTGATATTCAGGATATATTGGACTATAAGGAGTACATTTCTATTACTTGTTTTTTTCATTTTGCTTGTAAAGCTGAAAGGGAAGTATAGGGAGGACACAACAAGGGACGAGGTAACTTTTCTGCAGGTCATCACTCATCATGGATACACTCACCAACTATCCCACCCACTACCGAGGCAACACCACATATCTCGAACAGTGGTGCGCTCCCAACAAGTTCAAAATCAGCTCCACAATCTTGTGTGGCGTCGAGAGCAATTTCTCAAGCACCCACCATTTCAACTAGACGCACAAGGGACATGAAGTGTCATATATGCAAAGGTGGCGGGCACTTGATGAAGGACTGCCCAAATAAACATACATTCATTGTGTGGGACGATGGTGAGTACTCCTATGCTAGTGATTTGGATGAAGATACACGTGCTATGCTTGCCACTAATAATGTAGGTGACACTGAGGAGAATGACGCAGAGGCCATACATGTTAATGCTGCAATGGCAGATCAATACCCAAGCCTTGTCACCATGCGAGTACTTAGTGCCCAGGTTGGGCGTACTGAGATGCCTTAGCACCATAATATTTTTCAAACTAAGTTTGTTGTCAAAGGGCATTCTGTTCATGTGATCATTTATGGTGGAACCTGCAATAATTTGGCGAGTATAGAGATGGTTAATAACCCACAAGTATAGGGGATGCAACAGTTTTCGAGGGTAGAGTATTCAACCCAAATTTATTGATTCGACAAAAAGGGAGCCAAAGAATATTCTTAAGTATTAACAATTGAGTTGTCAATTCAACCGCACCCGAAAGGCTTAATATTTGTAGCAAAGTATTTAGTAGCAAAGTAATATGGAAGCAGCGTAACGGTGGCAAAAGTAACAGTATTGGTTTTGTAGTGGTTGTAACTGTGGCAACGAAAAAGTAACTAAGCAAAGATCAATATATGAAAAGCTCGTAGGCAATGGATCAGTGATGGATAATTATATCGGATGCGGTTCCTCATGCAACAGTTATTACATAGGGTGACACAGAACTAGCTCCAGTTCATGAATGTAATTTAGGCATGTATTCCGAATATAGTCATACATGCTTATGGAAAAGAACTTGCATGACATCTTTTGTCCTACCCTCCTGTGGCAGTGGGGTCCTATTGGATACTAAGGGATATTAAGGCCTCCTTTTAATAGAGTACCGGAACAAAGCATTAGCACTTAGTGAATACATGAACTCCTCAAACTACGGCCATCACCGGCAAGTATCCCGATTATTGTCACTTCGGGGTTAACGGATCATAACACATAATAGGTGACTATAGACTTGCAAGATAGGATCAAGAACACTCATATATTGATGAAAACATAATAGGTTCAGATCTGAAATCATGGCACTCGGGCCCTAGTGACAAGCATTAAGCATAACAAAGTCATAGCAACATCAATCTCAGAACATAATGGATACTAGGGATCAAACCCTAACAAAACTAACTCGATTACATGATAAATCACATCCAACCCATCACCGTCCAGCAAGCCTACGATGGAATTACTCACGCACGGCGGTGAGCATCATGAAATTGGTTATGGAGGAAGGTTGATGGTGACGACGGCAACGGATTCCCCTCTCCGGAGCCCCGAACGAACTCCAGATCAGCCCTCCCAAGAGAGATTAGGGCTTGGCGGCGGCTCCGTATCGTAAAATGTGATGAATCCTTCTCTCTGATTTTTTTCTCCCCGAACCTGAATATATAGAGTCGGAGTTGAGGTCGGTGGAGCCTCAGGGGGGCCACAAGATAGGGGGCGCGCCCCCACCTCGTGGACAGGGTGTGGGCCCCCTGACGTTGATTCTTTCGCCAGTATTTTTAATATATTCCAAAAATATTCTCCATGAAGTTTCAGGTCATTCCAAGAACTTTTATTTCTGCACAAAAATAACACCATGGCAATTCTACTGAAAACAGCGTCAGTCCAGGTTAGTTCCATTCAAATCATGCAAGTTAGAGTCGAAAACAAGGTCAAAAGTGTTTGGCAATGTTAATACTGAAGGAAATATGCCCTAGAGGCAATAATAAAGTTATTATTTATTTCCTTATATCATGATAAATGTTTATTATTCATGCTAGAATTGTATTAACCGGAAACATAATACATGTGTGAATACATAGACATACAGAGTGTCACTAGTATGCCTCTACTTCACTAGCTCATTAATCAAAGATGGTTATGTTTCCTAACCATGAACAAAAGAGTTGTTATTTGATTAACGGGATCACATCATTAGAAGAATGATTTGATTGACATGACCCATTCCATTAGCTTAGCACCCGATCGTTTAGTATGTTGCTATTGCTTTCCTCATGACTTATACATGTTCCTATGACTATGAGATTATGCAACTCCGTTTGCCGGAGGAACACTTTGTGTGCTACCAAACGTCACAACGTAACTGGGTGATTATAAAGGAGCTCTACAGGTGTCTCCAAAGGTACATGTTGGGTTGGCATATTTCGAGATTAGGATTTGTCACTCCGATTATCGGAGAGGTATCTCTGGGCCCTCTCGGTAATGCACATCACATAAGCCTTGCAAGCATTGCAACTAATGCGTTAGTTGCGAGATGATGTATTACGAAACGAGTAAAGAGACTTGCCGGTAACGAGATTGAACTAGGTAATTAGATACCGACGATCGAATCTCGGGCAAGTAACATACCGATGACAAAGGAACAACGTATGTTGTTATGCGGTCTGACCGATAAAGATCTTCGTAGAGTATGTAGGAACCGATATGAGCATCCAGGTTCCGCTATTGGTTATTGACTGGAGATGTGTCTCGGTCATGTCTACATTGTTCTCGAACCGTAGGGTCTGCACGCTTAACGTTACGATGACAGTTTCATTATGAGTTTATGTATTTTGATGTACCGATGGTTGTTCGGAGTCCCGGATGTGATCATGGACATGACGAGGAGTCTCGAAATGGTCGAGACATAAAGATCGATATATTGGAAGCCTACATTTGGATATCGGAATCGTTCCGGGTGAAATCGGGATTTTACCGGAGTACCGGGGGGTTACCGGAACCCCCCGGGGGTGATTGGGCCTATGGGCCCTAAGGGAGAAGAGGAAAGGAGGCAAGAGGTGGCCGCGCGCCCCTCCCCTCCCTAGTCCGAATAGGACAAGGAGAGGGGGGCGGTGCCCCCCTTTCCTTTCCCTCTTCCTCCTCTTTCCCACTTCTCCTTCTCCAACTAGGAAAGAAGGGAGTCCTACTCCCGGTGGGAGTAGGACTCCCCCTTGGCGCGCCCTCCTTGGCCGGCCGCCCCCTCCCCTTGGCTCCTTTATATACGGGGGCAGGGGGGCACCCTAGAACACACAAGTTGATCTTCGTGATCGTTCCTTAGCCGTGTGCGGTGCCCCCTCCACCATATTCCACCTCGGTCATATTGTAGCGGTGCTTAGGCGAAGCCCTGCGACGGTTGAACATCAAGATTGTCACCACGCCGTCGTGCTAACGGAACTCCTCCCCGAAGCTTTGCTGGATCGGAGCCCGGGGAGCCTCATCGAGCTGAACGTGTGCCAAGAACTCGGAGGTGCCGGAGTAACGGTGCTTGGATCGGTTGGACCGGGAAGACGTATGACTACTTCCTCTACGTTGCGTCAACGCTTCCACTTCGATCTACGAGGGTACGTAGACAACACTCTCCCCTCTCATTGCTATGCATCACCATGATCTTGCGTGTGCGTAGGAATTTTTTTGAAATTACTACGTTCCCCAACAGTGGTATCAGAGCCAGGTTTTATGTGTTGATGTTATATGCACGAGTAGAACACAAGTGAGTTCTGGGCGATATAAGTCATACTGCTTACCAGCATGTCATACTTTGGTTTGGCGGTATTGTTGGACAAAGCGGCCCGGACCGACATTACGCGTACGCTTACGCGAGACTGGTTCTCCCGACGTGCTTTGCACAAAGGTGGCTAGCGGGTGTCAGTTTCTCCAACTTTAGTTGAACCGAGTGTGGCTACGCCCGGTCCTTGCGAAGGTTAAAATAGCACCAACTTGACAAACTATCGTTGTGGTTTTGATGCGTAGGTAAGATTGGTTCTTGCTTAAGCCCGTAGCAGCCATGTAAAACTTGCAACAACAAAGTAGAGAACGTCTAACTTGTTTTTGCAGGGCATGTTGTGATGTGATATGGTCAAGACATGATGCTAAATTTTATTGTATGAGATGATCATGTTTTGTAACCGAGTTATCGGCAACTGGCAGGAGCCATATGGTTGTCGCTTTATTGTATGCAATGCAACTGCGCTGTAATGCTTTACTTTATCACTAAGCGGTAGCGATAGTCGTGGAAGCATAAGATTGGCGAGACGACAACGATGCTACGATGATGATCAAGGTGTCGCGCCGGTGACGATGGTGATCATGACGGTACTTCGGAGATGGAGATCACAAGTACAAGAAGATGATGGCCATATCATATCACTTATATTGATTGCATGTGATGTTTATCTTTTATGCATCTTATCTTGCTTTGATTGACGGTAGCACTATAAGATGATCTCTCACTAAATTTCAAGATAAAAGTGTTCTCCCTGAGTATGCACCGTTGCCAAAGTTCGTCGTGCCCAGACACCACGTGATGATCGGGTGTGATAAGCTCCAGTTTTGCACACGCAGAATACTCAGGTTAAACTTGACGAGCCTAGAATATGCAGATATGGCCTCGGAACACTGAGACCGAAAGGTCGAGCGTGAATCATATAGTAGATATGATCAACATAGCGATGTTCACCATTGAAAACTACTCCATTTCACGTGATGATCAGTTATGGTTTAGTTGATTTGGATCACGTGATCACTTAGATGATTAGAGGGATGTCTATCTAAGTGGGAGTTCTTAAGTAATATGATTAATTGAACTTAAATTTATCATGAACTTAGTCCTGGTAGTATTAGCATATCTATGTTTTAGATCAATAGCTCGCGTTGTTGCTTTCATATGTTTATTTTGATATGTTCCTAGAGAAAATTGTGTTGAAATATGTTAGTAGCAATGATGCGGATTGGATCCGTGATCTGAGGTTTATCCTCATTGCTGCACAGAAGAATTATGTCCTTGATGCGCCGCTAGGTGATGGACCTATTGCAGGAGCAGATGCAGACGTTATGAACGTTTGGCTAGCTCAATATGATGACTACTTAATAGTTTAGTGCACCATGCTTAACGGCTTAGAGTCGGGATTTCAAAGACGTTTTGAACGTCATGGACCATATGAGATGTTCTAGGAGTTGAAGTTAATATTTCAAGCAAATACCCGAGTTGAGAGATATGAAGTCTCCAACAAGTTCTATAGCTAAAAGATGGAGGAGAATCGCTCAACTAGTGAGCATGTGCTCAGATTGTCTGGGTACTATAGTCGCTTGAATCAAGTGGGAGTTAATCTTCCAGATAAAATAGTGATTGACAGAATTCTCTAGTCACCATCACCAAGTTAGTAGAACTTCGTGATGAACTATGATATGCAAG
Organism: Triticum dicoccoides; assembly: GCF_002162155.2. Taxonomy (NCBI): domain Eukaryota; kingdom Viridiplantae; phylum Streptophyta; class Magnoliopsida; order Poales; family Poaceae; genus Triticum; species Triticum dicoccoides. The sequence continues at coordinate 363,874,428 of NC_041392.1, forward strand.
GGATAACGGAAACGATTCCCAAGCTCTTCATAATGCTGAAATTGACGAAGGTAGAAATCGAGAAAAACATCAAGTGTTGATGATAGACAAGACCACTAGTTTCAAGAAAAGGGCAAAGAAAAAAAAGGGGGAACTTCAAGAAGAACAGCAAGCAAGTTGCTGCTCAAGTGAAGAAGCCCAAGTCTGGTCCTAAGCCTGAGACTAAGTGCTTCTACTGCAAATGGACTGGTCACTGGAAGCGGAACTACCCCAAGTGATTGGCGGCTAAGAAGGATGGCAAAGTGAACATAAGTATATTTGATATACATGTTATTGATGTGTACTTTACTAGTGTTTATAGAAACCCCTCAGTATTTGATACTAGTTCAGTTGCTAAGATTAGTAACTCGAAACAGGATTTGCAGAATAAACAGAGACTAGTTAAGGGTGAAGTGACGATATGTGTTGGAAGTGGTTCCAAGATTGATATGATCATCATCGCGCACTCACTATACTTTCGGGATTAGTGTTGAACCTAAATAAATGTTATTTGGTGTTTGCGTTGAGCATGAATATGATTTGATCATGTTTATTGTAATACGGTTATTCATTTAAGTAAGAGAATAAATTGTTGTTCTGTTAACATGAATAAAACCTTATATGGTTACACACCCAATGAAAATAGTTCATTGGATCTCGATCGTAGTGATACACATAATCATAATATTGAAACCAAAATATGCAAAGTTAATAATGATAGTGCAGCTTATTTGTGGCACTGCCGTTTAGGTCATATTGGTGTAAAGCGCATGAAGAAACTCCATGCTGATGGGCTTTTGGAATCACTTGATTATGAATCAGTTGATGCTTGCGAACCATGCCTCATGGGTAAGATGACTAAGACTCCGTTCTTCGGAACAATGGAGCGAGCAACAGATTTGTTGGAAATCATACATACTGATGTATGTGGTCCGATGAATATTGAGGCTCACGACAGGTATCATTATTTTCTGATCTTCATAGATGATTTGAGCAGATATGAGTATATCTACTTGATGAAACACAAGTTTGAAACATTTGAAAAGTTCAAAGAATTTCAGAGTGAAGTGGAGAATCATCGTAACAAAAATAAAAGTTTCTACGATATGATCGTGGAAATGAAATATTTGAGTTACGAGTTTGGCCTTCAGTTAAAACAATGTGAAATAGTTTCACTACTCACGCCACCCGAAACACCACAGTATAATGGTGTGTCCGAACGTCAAAACCGTGCTTTATTAGAAATGGTGCGATCTATGATGTCTCTTACCGATTACCACTATCATTTTGGGGTTATGCATTAGAGACAGCTACATTCACGTTAAATAGGGCACCATCTAAATCCGTTGAGATGACACCGTATGAACTGTGGTTTGGCGAGAAACCTAAGTTGTCGTTTCTTAAAGTTTGGGGACTGCGATGCTTATGTGAAAAAGTTTCAACTTGATAAGCTCGAACCCAAATCGGAGAAGTAAATCTTCATAGGATACCCAAAAGAAAATGTTGGGTACACCTTCTATCACAGATCCGAAGGCAAGTTATTCATTGCTGAGAATGGATCCTTTCTAGAGAAGGAGTTTCTCTTGAAAGAAGTGAGTGGGAGGAAAGTAGAACTTGATAAGGTAATTGTACCTTCTCCCTTATTGGAAAAGTAGTTCATCACAGAAATCTGTTCCTGTGACTACTACACCGATTAGTGAGGAAGCTAATGATGATGATCATGTAACTTCAGATCAAGTTACTACCGAACCTCGTAGGTAAACCAGAGTGAGATCCACACCAGAGTGGTACGGTAATCCTGTTCTGGAGGTCATGTTACTTGACCATGACGAGCCTACGAACTATGAGGAAGCGATGATGAGCCCAGATTCCGCAAAATGGCTTGAAGCCATGAAATCTGAGATGGGATCCATGTATGAAAAACAAAGTATGGACTTTGGTTGACTTGCCCGATGATCGGCAAGAAATTGAAAATAAATGGATCTTCAAGAGGAAGACGAACGCTGATAGTAGTGTTACTATCTACAAAGCTAGAATTGTCGCAAAAAGGTTTTCGACAAGTTCAAGATGTTGACTACGATGAGAGTTTCTCACTCGTATCCATGCTTAAGTCTGTCCGAATCATGTTAGCAATTGCCGCATTTTATGAAATCTGGCAAATGGATAAACAAAACTGCATTCCTTAATAGGATTTATTAGAGAAGAGTTGTATATGATGCAACCAGAAGGTTTTGTCGATCCTAAAGGTACTAACAAAATATGCAAGCTCCAGTGATCCATCTATGGACTGGTGCAAGCATCTCGGAGTTGGAATATACGCTTTGATATGTTGATCAAAGCATATAGTTTTATACAGACTTGCAGTGAAGCCTGTATTTACAAGAAAGTGAGTGGGAGCACTACAACATTTCTGATAAGTATATGTGAATGACATATTGTTCATCGGAAATAAATGTAGAATTATTCTGCAAAGCATAAAGGAGTGTTTTGAAAGAAGTTTTTCAAAGAAAGACCTCGGTGAAGCTGCTTACACATTAAGCATAAAGATCTGTAGAGATAGATCAAGACGCTTGATAAGTTTTTTTCAATAAGTACATACCTTGACAATATTTTGAAGTAGTTCAAAAATGGAACAGTCAAAGAAAGAGTTCTTGGCTGTGTTACAAGGTGTGAAATTGAGTAAGACTCAAAGCCTGACCACGACAGAAGATAGAAAGAGAATGAAAGTCATTCACTATGCCTCAGCCATAGGTTCTATAAAGTATGCCATGCTGTGTACCAGATCTGTTGTATACCCTACACTGTGTTAAGCAAGGGAGTACAATAGTGATCTAAGAGTAGATCACTGGACAACGGTCAAAATTATCCTTAGTGGAATAAGGAAATATTTCTCAATTATGGAGGTGACAAAAGGTTCGTCGTAAAAAGTTACGTCGATGCAAGTTTTGACACAGATCTGGATGACTCTAAGTCTTGATCTAGATACATATTGAAAGTGGGAGCAATTAGCTAGAGTAGCTCCGTGCAGAGCATTGTAGACATAGAATTTGCAAAATACTTACAGATCTGTATGTGACAGACCCGTTGACTAAAATTATCTCGCAAGCAAAACATGATCACACCTTAGTACTCTTTGGGTGTTAATCACATAAACGATGTGAACTAGATTACTGACTCTAGTAAACCCTTTGGGTATAGGTCACATGACGATGTAAACTATGGGTGTTAATCACATGGTGATGTGAACTATTAGTGTTGAATCACATGGCGATGTGAACTAGATTATTGACTCTAGTGCAAGTGGGAGACTGAAGGAAATATGCCCTAGAGGCAATAATAAAGTTATTACTTATTTCCTTATATCATGATAAATGTTTATTATTCATGCTAGAATTGTATTAACCGGAAACATAATACATGTGTGAATACATAGACATACAGAGTGTCACTAATATGCCTCTACTTGACTAGCACATTAATCAAAGATGGTTATGTTTCCTAACCATGAACAAAAGAGTTGTTATTTGATTAACAGGATCACATCATTAGAAGAATGATGTGATTGACATGACCCATTCCATTAGCTTAGCACCCGATCGTTTAGTATGTTGCTATTGCTTTCTTCATGACTTATACATGTTCCTATGACTATGAGATTATGCAACTCCTGTTTGCCGGAGGAACACTTTGTGTGCTACCAAACGTCACAACATAACTGGGTGATTATAAAGGAGCTCTACAGGTGTCTCCAAAGGTACATGTTGGGTTGGCGTATTTCGAGATTAGGATTTGTCACTCCGATTGTCGGAGAGGTATATCTGGGCCCTCTCGGTAATGCACATCACATAAGCCTTGCAAGCATTGCAACTAATGAATTAGTTGCGAGATGATGTATTACGAAACGAGTAAAGAGACTTGCCGGTAACGAGATTGAACTAGGTATTGAGATACCGACGATCGAATCTCGGGCAAGTAACATACTGATGACAAAGGGAACAATGTATGTTGTTACGTGGTCTGACCGATAAAGATCTTCGCAGAATATGTAGGAACCAATATGAGCATCCAGGTTCCGCTATTGGTTATTGATCGGAGACGTGTCTCGGTCATGTCTACATTGTTCTCGGACCGTAGGGTCCGCACGCTTAACGTTACAATGACAGTATCATTATGAGTTTATGTATTTTGATGTACCGAAGGTTGTTCGGAGTCTCAGATGTGATCATGGACATGACGAGGAGTCTCGAAATGGTCGAGACATAAAGATCGATATATTGGAAGCCTATATTTGGATATCGGAATCGTTCCGGGTGAAATCGGGATTTTACCGGAGTACCGGGGGGTTACCGGAACCCCCCGGGGGTGATTGGGCCTACATGGGCCCTAAGGGAGAAGAGGAAAGGAGGCAAGAGGTGGCCGCGCGCCCCTCCCCTCCCTAGTCCGAATAGGACAAGGAGAGGGGGGCGGCGCCGCCCCTTTCTTTTCCCTCTTCCTCCTCTTTCCCACTTCTCCTTCTCCAACTAGGAAAGAAGGGAGTCCTACTCCCGGTGGGAGTAGGACTCCCCCTTGGCGCGCCCTCCTTGGCCGGCCGCCCCCTCCCCTTGGCTCCTTTATATACGGGGGCAGGGGGGCACCCTAGAACACACAAGTTGATCTTCGTGATCGTTCCTTAGCCGTGTGCGGTGCCCCCTCCACCATATTCCACCTCGGTCATATTGTAGCGGTACTTAGGCGAAGCCCTGCGACGGTTGAACATCAAGATCGTCACCATGCCGTCGTGCTGATGGAACTCCTCCCCGAAGCTTTGCTGGATCGGAGCCCGGGGAGCGTCATCGAGCTGAACGTGTGCCAAGAACTCGGAGGTGCCGGAGTAACGGTGCTTGGATCGGTTGGACCGGGAAGACGTATGACTACTTCCTCTACGTTGCGTTAACGCTTCCGCTTCGATCTACGAGGGTACGTAGACAACACTCTCCCCTCTCGTTGCCATGCATCACCATGATCTTGCGTGTGCGTAGGATTTTTTTTGAAATTACTATGTTCCCCAACAGATAGGATGGAGACGTATCAACTCCCCCAAGCTTAAACATTTGCTTGTCCTCAAGCAATTCAGTTGACAAACTGAAAGTGATAAAGAAAATCTTTTACAAACTCTGTTTGATCTTGTTGTAAATATGTAAAGCCAGGATTCAAGTTTTCAGCAAAGATTATGAACTAACCATATTCACAATAACACTTAGGTCTCATGTTCACTCATATCAATGGCACAATCAACTAGAGAGCAATAATAGTAAATCTCGGATGACAACACTTTCTCAAAACAATCATAATATGATATAACAAGATGGTATCTCGCTAGCCCTTTTTGAGACCGCAAAACACAAAAGCAGAGCACCTCTGAAGATCAAGGACTGACTAAACATTGTAATTCATGGTAAAAGAGATCCAGTCACAATCATACTCAATGTAAACTAATAGTAATACATGCAAATGACAGCGGTGCTCTCCAACTGGTGCTTTTTAATAAGAGGATGGTGACTCAACATAAAAGTAAATAGATAGGCCCTTCTCAGAGGGAAGCAAGGATTTGTAGAGGTGCCAGAGCTCGATTTTGAAATAGAGATGAATAATATTTTGAGTTGTATACTTTCATTGTCAACATAACAACCGTGGGATCTCGATATCTTCCATGCTACACACATTATAGGTGGTTCCCAAATAGAATGGAAAAGTTTATACTCCCCCACCACCAACAAACATCAATCCATGGCTTGTCTGAAACAACGGGTGCCTCCAACTAACAACAATCCTGGGGGAGTTTTGTTTGCAATTATTTTAATTTAAGCATGGGACTGGGCATCCCGGTTAGCAGCCATTTTCTCGTGAATGAGGAGCGGAGTCCACTCCTCTTGAGAATAACCCACCTATCATGGAAGATATAGACATCCCTAGTTGATACATGAGCTATTCGAGCATACGAAACAGAATTTCATTTGAAGGTTTATAGTTTGGCACATACAAATTTACATGGAACGACAGGTAGATACCGCATATAGGAAGGTATGGTGGATTCATATGGAATAACTTTTGGGGTTTATGGAAGTGGATGCACAAGCAATATTCCCGCTTAGTACAAGTGAAGCCTAGAAAGAGACTGTGAAGCGACCAACTAGAGAGCGACAACAGTCATGAACATGCATTAAAATTAAGCAACACCGAGTGCAAGCATGAGTAGGATATAATTCACCATGAACATAAATATCATGGAGGCTATGTTGATTTTGTTTCAACTACATGCGTGAACATGTGCCAAGTCAAGCCACTCAAATCATTCAAAGGAGGATACCACCCTATCATACCACATCACAACTATTTTAATAGCATGTTGGCACGCAAGGTAAGCCATTATAAACTCCTAGCTAATTAAGCATGGCATGAGCAACTATAATCTCTAATTGTCATTGCAAACATGTTTCATTCATAATAGGCTGAATCCGGAACAATGAACTAATCATATTTACAAAAACAAGATAGGTCGAGTTCATACCAGCTTTTCTCATCTCAATTAGTTCATCATATATCGTCATTATTGCCTTTCACTTGTGATACGTCTCCAACATATCTATAATTTTTTATTGTTCCATGCTATTATATTATCTGCTTTGGATGTTTATGGGCTTTATTATGCACTTTTATATTATTTTTGGGACTAACCTATTAACCGAAAGCCTAGTGTAAATTGCTATTTTTTTTGCCTATTTCAGTGTTGCGTAGAAAAGGAATATCAAACAGAATTCAAATGGAATGAAACCTTCGCGGGGATGTTTTTGGAACAAACGCAATCCACGAGACTTGGAGTGGACATCAAGGAAGCGGCGAGGCGGCCATGAGGTAGGGCCGCGCGCCCAGGGGGCCAGGTGCGCCCCCACCCTCGTAGGCCCCTTGCAGCTCCACCGACCTACTTCTTTTGCCTATATATACTCTTATACCCTGAAAACACACAGTGGAGCCACGAAACCACTTCTCCACCGCCGCAACCTTCTGTGCCCGTGAGATCCCATCTGGGGACCTTTTCCGGCGATCTGCCTAGGGGGATTCGATCACGGAGGGCTTCTACATCAACACCATAGCCTCTCCGATGATGTGTGAGTAGTTTACCACAAACCTTCGGGTCCATAGTTATTAGCTAGATGGCTTCTGTAACGCCCCGAGACCGTTGTGCCAGGTGTCGTCCAGTTATTCACTGTTGTTGCGTTGTCATTGCTTGCGTGTCATGCATTGCATATCATGTCATCATGTGCATTTCATTTGCATACGTGTTCGTCTCATGCATCCGAGCATTTTCCCCGTTGTCCGTTTGGCAATCCGGCGCTCCTATGTCATCCGGTGTCCCTTTCTACCTTCCTTTCGTGTGTAGGGGTTAAACATTTCCGGATTGGATCGAGACTTGCCAAGCGGCCTTGGTTTACTACCGGTAGACCGCCTGTCAAGTTTCGCGCCATTTGGACTTCGTTTGATACTCCAACGGTTAACCGAGGGACCGAAAAGGCCTCGTGTGTGTTGCAGCCCAACACCCTTCCAATTTGGCCCAAAACCCACCTAAACCCTCTCCATCATCTAGAGCGTTCGATCACGATCGCGTGGCCGAAAACCGCACCTCATTTGGACTCTCCTATCTCCCTCTCTATATATATATGTGCTCTCCTCTGAATTTTTTCGCGCAGTCCAAACCCTAGCGTCTTCCTCCTCGCGCCACCGGACATGCCCGTCCCGCCGCTGGACGTGTCCGCCACCGCCACCACATCGCTCCGACCAATGGGAGCGCGACACGTCAGCGCCGCCGCCTCCCGCACCCACTCAGGCACCGCCACGTGTCCGCCCGGCCTCCCCACTTTGCCGCACCACCCGCCAGGCCCGCCGGGCCCAGCCGCGGCCCTCCCGGCCCGGTCGACCGCCGGCCGCCGCCAATCGCGCCCGGATCGCAGCGCCACCCACCCTCGCCGCCAAGTCACCTTCCGCCGCCCTTCTCGCTCGCCGCGTCGCCCGCGCATCGCCGCCGCTGGCCGCCGCCATGCCTCCCGCGCCGTCGCCTGGCGAGTTGCGCCGCCGCGCGCCGCGCTCACCGCCGCCTCGCTCGTCGTGCCCTGCCGCCTCGCTCGCCATGCGCCGCTGCCTCGGGTGCCATGCACCGCCGCCTCGGCTTCCGCGCTCCTTGCCGGAGTTCATCCTCGCCCTCACCGGAGTCAACTCCGGCCAGATCTGGTGAGGGTGGATCAGATCCACCCGTCCCTCCAACCAAACGGCTCCTTCCCCACGTCCCGGATATCCTCATCCCGCGTTGACTTTTCGCGGAGGTATAATTTCAGTCCCCGAAATTCCCAGATTCATATGCCCATGTTCATCATGTTGTAACTTTGCATCCGTAGCTCCGATTCATGCGTGTAGCATATCAAAATGTTCATCTCTGTGAGCACATCATTTCATCTCATTGCATGATTTTCATTTGAGTTCATCTTGATGCCCGAAATGCTGTTGGAAGAGTGCTATTTGAGATAATTGTCAGATCTGCTGCTCCAAATAGCTATTTGTCATTTTTGCCATGATTATTGTGTGCATGATATGCCCCTAAGCTCTACATATGTTTTGTTATGTGTTTTGTCATCTTTCCAGAGTTGCAATCCATGTATTTTTGTGATGTGTGTGGTGACTAGCACAAGCTTGCAAAGTAGTGCATTCGTTAATGCTGATTTCAGGGACTTGGAATTCCACCAAGTCCTTGAGCTGTTTTATCAATATGTCATATGTTCATGTTGTTTCCTAGTGATCCGTGTCTCTTTTGAGGATGATCAGTAAGGATGATTTGTTAATATTGTGGTGCTCTATCCATCCATGTCTTTGTTTTCAATTATGGAGCACCCTAGCTTGAGTCAATCGAGCTCTACTTTTGCTATTTCGTGAATCTGGGCAGATTGTCTACTTGTTAGCGATTTTGCCGAGGATGTTGTAGTTGATCCGTGCATGCTATGTTATTGTTCTTGCCATGTCTAGCTTGTATAATGTGTATTCTTGATGGGTGTATGCTTAGATTGTCATGCCTTGCTCTGTAGTGAGTGCATAGAGCTCGTAAACATGCCTACTCGCTAAGATATTTGCATGCTCCAGTTTTTTCACTAAGTCTGTGATCTGATTATGTTTTTGCCATGTTCACATGCTTGCAATTGTATTTTCTGATCCCTTTTGGCTCAAGATCACTAAGGGACTTTTGTTAAGATCTTTGAGTAGCTCCATACCATGCTTTACTTTGCCATGTTAAGTTCCTGTAGCATATAGTTTCATGCTCCAAAGTGTGCTACCTGATCTGAAATTCCAGACAAGTGTTAATTTCACTAAGTCTGAAACCTGTTTATCATTTGCTCTTTTGCCATGCTCGTTTGAACCTGTTAATGAGTGAATTAGCCGTAGCTCAGTGTTCATCTTTTGTCAAGCATAATGAGTGGGTCCCTTCCATGTATTTTGTTGCCATGTTTGAGTGCTGTAGCATATTTATCCTGATGCATTTATATGGCTACTTGCTGTTTATCGCAGACCGGTGCCATATTTGTTTTGCTTGCCATTTCCAATCCGTGCATCCGATTCCGGTGATCTTTATATCGATTTCAACCGAAATCATCCCCCCTTTCCAGTGGCACTCTTGGATTTCCATGTTGAGGCCAGGTTCAATCATTCCTTTTCAAATCATGCATATGCATCACATACCGCATCCCGCATATCATACCATGTTCATGTGTTGGTTGTTTACTATGTTGTGTGCTTCTTTCCGGTGTTTGCTTCTTCGGGTTGGATTCGATAACATCGCGTTTGTGAGGACCTGTTCGTCTACGTCCGTTTGTCTTCTTCATGGACTCGTTCTTCTTCCTTGCGGGTTTTCAGGCAAGATGACCATACCCTCGAAATCACTTCTATCTTTGCTTGCTAGTTGCTCGCTCTTTTGCGATGCCTAAGCTGTGATACCTACCACTTGCTTATCATGCCTCCCATATTGTTAAGCCAAGCCTCTAACCCACCTTGTCCTAGCAAACCGTTGCTTGGCTATGTTACCGCTTTGCTCGGCCCCTCTTATAGCGTTGCTAGTTGCAGGTGAAGATTGAAGTTTGTTCCTTGTTGGAACATGGAGATGTTGTTCCTTGTTGGAACATGTTTACTTGTTGGGATATCACAATATCTCTTATTTAATCAATGCATCTATGTACTTGGTAAAGGGTGGAAGGCTCGGCCTTATGCCTGGTGTTTTGTTCCACTCTTGCCGCCCTAGTTTCCGTCATATCGGTGTTATGTTCCCGGATTTTTGCGTTCCTTACGCGGTTGGGTAATAATGGGAACCCCTTGACAGTTCGCCTTGAATAAAACTCCTCCAGCAATGCCCAACCTTGGTTTTACCATTTGCCACCTAGCCTTTTTTCCCCTTGGGTTCTGCAGACTCAAGGGTCATCATTATTTTAACCCCCCCGGGCCAGTGCTCCTCTGAGTGTTGGTCCAACCTATCAGCTGACGGTGGCCACCAGGTGCCTACCCGTACCTTAGACAATCTGAGTGTGCCCTGAGAAAGAGATATGTGCAGCTCCTATCGGGATTTGTCGACACATTCAAGCGGTGTTGCTGGTTTAGTTTTACCTTGTCGAAATGTCTTGTAACCGGGATTCCGAGTCTGATCGGGTCTTCCCGCTAGAAGGAATATCCTTCGTTGACCATGAGAGCTTGTCATGGGCTAAGTTGGGACCCCCTGCAGGGGTTTGAACTTTCGAAAGCCGTGCCCGCAGTTATGGGCAGATGGGAATTTGTTAATGTCCGGTTGTAGATAACTTGAACCTTAACTTAATTAAAATGAATCAACTGTGTGAATTACCATGATGGTCTCTTCTCGGCGGAGTCCGGGAAGTGAACACGGTGTTGGAGTAATGTTTGCCGCAGGTTGTTCTCTAGTTATTCGTTCGCGCTTTACCTTCTCTTCTCGCTCTCTTTTGCGAACATGTTAGCCACCATATATGCTAGTCGCTTGCTGCAGCTCCACCTCATACCTTTTACCTTACCCATAAGCTTAAATAGTCCTGATCACGAGGGTGTGAGATTGCTGAGTCCCCGTGAGTCACAGATACTTCCAAAACCAGCTTGCAGGTGCCGTTGAACTGTGCAGATGACGCAACTAAGCTCAAGGAGGAGCTCGATGAAGATCTTGTCCTTTGTGTTGTTTCGTTCTAGTTGATCAGTACTGGAGCCCAGTTGGGGGCGATCGGGGATCTGTATAGCTTTTGGGGTAGTCTTCTTTTATTTTGGTTCCGTATTCAGACCTTGATTGTATCTGGTTGATGTAATGCTTTATTCATGTATTGTGTGAAGTGGCGATTGTAAGCCAACTATGTATCTCTTTCCCTTATGTATTACATGGGTTGTGTGAAGATTACCTCACTTGCGACATTTCTTACAATGCGGTTATGCCTCTAAGTCGTGCTTCGACACGTGGGAGATATAGTCGCATCGAGGGCGTTAAAGCTTCTTCTCTCTCTTTGGATCTCAATACAAAGTTCTCCTCAATGTTCTTGGAGATCCATTCGATGTAATTCTTTTTGCGATGTGTTTGCCGAGATCCGATGAATTGTGGGTTTATGATTAAGATTATCTATGAACAATATTTGATTCTTCTCTAAATTCTTATATGAATGATTTGATATCTTTGTAAGTCTCTTCGAATTATCAGTTTGGTTTGGCCTACTAGATTGATCTTTCTTGCAATTGGAGAAGTGCTTAACTTGGAGTTCAATCTTGCGATGTCCTTTCCTAGTGACAGTAGGGGCAGCAAGGCACGTATTGTATTGTTGCCATTGAGGATAAAAAGATGGGATTTATATAATATTGCTTGAGTTTATTCCTCTGCATCATGTCATCTTGCCTAATGCGTTACTCTATTCTTTTGAACTTAATACTCTAGATGCATGCTGGATAGCGGTCGATGTGTGGAGCAATAGTAGTAGATGCAGAATCATTTCGGTCTACTTGACACGGACATGATGCCTATGTTCATGATCATGCCTAGATATCATCATAACTATGCACTTTTCTATCAATTGCTCGGCAGTAATTTGTTCACCCACTGTAATATTTGCTATCTTGAGAGAAGCCACTAGTGAAACCTATGGCCCCCGGGTCTACTTTACATCATATAATTTTCCGATCTACAATTTTAGTTTACTATTTATTTTGTAGTCTTTACTTTTCAATCTATACAACAAAAATATCAAAAATATTTATCTTATTATCTCTATCAGATCTCACTCTCGTAAGTGACCGTGAAGGGACTGACAGCCCCTTTATCGCATTGGTTGCGAGGTTCTTGTTTGTTTGTTTGTTTGTTCAGGTACTAGGTGACTTGCGTGTATTCTCCTACTAGATTGATACCTTGGTTCTCAAAAAGTGAGGGAAATACTTACACTACTTTGCTGTATCACCCTTTCCTCTTCAAGGGAAAACCAACACATGATCAAGAGGTAGCAAGAAGGATTTCTGGCACCGTTGCCAGGGAGATCTATGCCAAGTCAAGACATACCAAGTACCCATGACAAACTCTTATCCCTCGCATTACATTATTTGCCATTTTCCTCTCGTTTTCCTCTCCCCCACTTCACCCTTGCCGTTTTATTCGCCTCTTTTCCATTTGCCCTTTTTCCTTTCGCCTTTTTTTCACTTGCCTCTTGTGTGACTGTTTATTGGGTTGATTGTTTGTCACGATGGCTCAAGATAATACTAAATTATGTGACTTTTCCAATACCAACAATAATGATTTTGTTAGCACTGCGATTGCTCCTCTTACTGATGCTGAATCGTGTGAAATTAATACCGCTTTGCTGAATCTTATCATGAAAGATTAATTTGCTGGCCTTCCTAGTGAAGATGCTGCTACCCATCTAAACAACTTTGTTGATTTATGTGATATGCAAAGAAGAAAGAAGTGGATAATGATATTGTTAAATTGAAGCTATATCCATTTTCGCTTAGAGATCGTGCTAAAACTTGGTTCTCTTCTTTGCCTAAAAATAGTATTGATTCATGGAGTAAGTGCAAAGATGCTTTTATCTCTAAGTATTTTCCTCCCGCTAAGATCATCTCTCTTAGAAACGATATTATGAACTTTAAGCAACTTGATCATGAGCATGTTGCACAATCTTGGGAGAGGATGAAATTAATGATACGTAATTGCCCTACACATGGTTTGAATTTATGGATGATTATACAGAATTTTTATGGTGGATTGAATTTTGCTTCTAGAAATCTTTTAGGTTCGGCCGCTGGAGGCACTTTTATGGAAATCACTTTAGGAGAAGCTACTAAACTCCTAGATAATATTATGGTTAATTATTCTCAATGGCACACCGAAAGATCTACTAATAAAAAAGTTCATGCGATAGAAGAGGTTAATGTTTTGAGTGGAAAGATGGATGAACTTATGAAATTGTTTGCTAATAAGAGTGCTTCTTCTGATCCTAATGATATGCCTTTGTCCACTTTATTGAGAATATAATGAATCTATGGATGTGAATTTTGTAGGTAGGAACAATTTTGGTAAGAACGCGTATAGAGGAAATTTTAATTCTAGGCCGTTTCCTAGTAATTCCTCTAATAATTATGGTAATTCCTACAACAACTCTTATGGAAAATTTAGTAAGATGCCCTCTGATTTTGAGACTAGTGTTAAAGAATTTATGAATTCACAAAAGAATTTCAGTGCTTTGCTTGAAGAAAAATTGCTTAAGATTGATGAGTTGGCTAGGAACGTGGATAGAATATCTCTTGATGTTGATTCTTTGAAACTTAGATCTATTCCAGCTAAGCATGATTGTGATGCCTCCGATTCAATCGTACACTAATCATACACGCAAATGTGTACGATCAAGATCAGGGACTCACGGGAAGATATCACAACACAACTCTACAAATAAAATAAGTCATACAAGCATCATATTACAAGCCAGGGGCCTCGAGAGCTCGAATACAAGAGCTCGATCATAAACGAGTCAGCGGAAGCAACAATATCTGAGTACAAACATAAGTTAAACAAGTTTGCCTTAAGAAGGCTAGCACAAACTGGGATACAGATCGAAAGAGGCGCAGGCCTCCTGCCTGGGATCCTCCTAAACTACTCCTGGTCGTCGTCAGCAGGCTACATGTAGTAGTAGGCACCTCTCGAGTAGTAGTAGTCGTCGTCAACGGTGGCGTCTTGCTTCTAGACTCCAACGTCAGGTCGCAGCAATCAGGTATAGGAAGGGGGAAAAGGGGGAGCAAAGCAACCGTGAGTACTCATCCAAAGTACTCACAAGCAAGGAGCTACACTACATATGTATGCATTGGTATCAAATGAAAAAAGGGGTATCATATGTGTACTGAACTGCAGAATGCCGGAATAAGAGGGGGATATCTAGTCCTATCGAAGACTATGCTTCTGGTAACCTCCATCTTGCAGCAGAAGAAGAGAGTAGAAGGTAAGTTCACAAAGTAACATCGCATAGCATAATCCTAACTAATGGTCCTCCCCTTGTCGCCCTGTGAGAGAGTGATCACCGATTGTATCTGGCACTTGGAAGGGTGTGTTTTATTAAGTATCCGGTTCTTGTTGTCATGAGGTCAAGGTACAACTCCAAGTCGTCCTATTACGGAAGATCACGACTATTCGAATAGATTAACTTCCCTGTAGGGGTGCACCACATTTCCCAACACGCTCGATCCCCTTTGTCCGGACACACTTTCCTGGGTCATGCCCTGCCTCGGAAGATCAACACGTCGTAGCCCTACCTAGGCACAACAGAGAGGTCAGCACGCCGGTCTAAATCCTATGGCGCAGGGGTCTGGGCCCATCGCCCGTTGCGCACCTGCATGTTGCGTACGCGGCCGGTGAGCAGACCTAGCCTCCCTTATACAAGAGAAGGCGTTCCAGTCCAACCCGGCACGCGCCGCTTAGTCGCTGATGTCACGAAGGCTTCGGCTGATACCAAGACGTCGAGTGCCCATAACTGTTCCCGCGTAGTTGGTTAGTGCGTATAGGCCAGTAGCCAGACTGAGATCAAATACCCAGATCTCGTTAAGCGTGTTAATTTGAAGTAACCGCGAACGCCGACCAGGGCCAGGCCCACCTCTCACCTAGGTGATCTCTGCCTGCCCTGTCGCTCCACCTCAAAGTAACAGTCGGGGGCCGTCGGGAACCTAGGCCCACCACTACCTGGGTGGAACCACCTGCCCCTTCAACCCCAACATTGGAATCACTTGCGGGTACTCAACGAGCCGACCCGACTTTAGTCACAACATGTATAACATGTATGTATAGCATATACCCGTGATCAACACCCGACGTGATCATGGCCCGATAGTATAGCAGGGCAGACTGACAAGAATGTAGGGCCACTGATGATAATCTAGCATCCTATACTAAGCATTTAGGATTGCAGGTAAGGTATCAACAGTTGTAGCAAAAATGACAGGCTATGCATCAGAATAGGATTAACGGAAAGCAGTAACATGCTACACTACTCTAATGCAAGCAGTATAGAGAAGAGTAGGCGATATCTGGTGATCAGGGGGGGTTGCCTGGTTGCTTTGGCAAGAGAGAGGGGTCGTCAACACCGTAGTCGTACT
Source organism: Triticum dicoccoides (assembly GCF_002162155.2). Classification (NCBI taxonomy): domain Eukaryota; kingdom Viridiplantae; phylum Streptophyta; class Magnoliopsida; order Poales; family Poaceae; genus Triticum; species Triticum dicoccoides. The sequence continues at coordinate 363,890,121 of NC_041392.1, forward strand.
GTGTAGCAGCGGCGGCGGTCTCGGTGTCTAGCGAGAGAAGAGGGGGAAGAAACAATAAATATTAAGCAAACAGATGCATACTGATGCATGACATGACAAGTAGCGGTGCTAGGGGTGCCCTAACGCGGTATGAGGTGGTACCGGTGAAGGGGGAAACATTTTGGAAAATATCCCCAGTGTTTCGCATTTTCGGACAAATGAATTGGACGGGGAAAGTTGCGTGTTCACTATGCTAGGGATGCGTGGCGGACGAACGGGCTACGTACCCGGGTTCGTCTCGTCGTTCTGAGCAACTTTCATGTACAAAGCTTTTTCATCTGAGCTACGGTTTATTTTATATTAATTTTAAAAGATTTAAATCATTTTTAGGATTTATTTAATTATTTAAATCAACATTATCCAGAATAGTGTTTGCTGACGTCATCATGATGTCATCATGACATCAACAGTTGACCTGGTCAACCTGACAGGTGGGTCCCACCTGTCAGTCACCCATTTTAATTAAACACATTAATTAACCTAATCAATATTAATTAGGGGGGTGGGCCCCACTGTCATTTACTAATTAATTAATTAACTAATCAGGTTAATTAGGTAACTAATGTGTAATTAGTTTAATTAGTTGTTTAATTTAATTAATCAAAATTAATTAAGTTAATTGTTTCTTTAATTAATTAATTTTCATTTTATTTTTTATTTTTTATTTTTTATTTATTTAAAATTGTTCTGGGGGTGGGGCCCGCTGTCCAGTGGCATAGAGGCCTACGGGGTGTCGGGTGCAGGGCGCAGCCCAAACGGGTGCGGGAGCCTGTTAGGGGCGAGCCCGGGTGCGGCGTCGCCTGAGTGGGAGCGCCGGCGAGCAGGGCGGCGGCGCGAGCGGGGCCGGGCGGAGGACGACGAGGGAGGGGCGGTTGGGGCGCGGCCGTCGGCGCAAGCAGCGGGCGGAGGCGGCGGTGACGGCAGGCAGGCAGCAGCG
>NC_041392.1:363891805-363899344 GCF_002162155.2 Triticum dicoccoides
CAACGCCAGCGGGCACCGGCGAGGTACGGCGGGGTGGTGCGCGGCATCGCCGTCAGCGGGGTCGGGGGTGCGGTTGCCCTGATCCCGATCCATATGGGGGAGGAAGGAGAGGAGCGAGGCATGGGGGAAAGTGGGGTGGGCTGGTCTAGGTCACATGGGAGTGGGAGGTTAAGGGGGGTGGGTCGCCGGCTGGGCTGGCCTTGCTAGCCCAGTGGCTGGCTAGGCCACGGCCCAGAGGAAGGGGGGTCTTTTCCTTTTCATTTCTTTTGGTTCGCCCTTTTCTTTTTATTTATTTTTTCTTTTTGTTTTCTTTTATTTCTAAAACAGTTATAGTTTTATAAAATACACAAATGGTCCCTAAATTAGTATTACTATATTTACTACTGCCACATCAATTTGGGTAACTAAATAAAATAGTTTCGTAATTATTGATTATTTAAAGGTATTTAAATAACAGTTTTTACTATTTCTTTATTATCATTTGAATATTTAAACATTTTATTTAAGTGTGGTTTCTCCATTATAATTACCTATGCATTATTTGGCTCACTCTGAACATTTTAGTTTTAACATTTGAAAACTTTATTTTTTGCTTAATTTTGAATTTGAATTTGAGTGGGTTTCCAACTAACACGAGATTAGCAATAGTAATCGAGGTGATGTGGCATCGTTAGCACGGGATTACTGTAGCCTAATTATCCGGGCGTCACAATTCTCCTCTACTACAAGAAATCTCGTCCCGAGATTTAAGAGGTAGAGTAAGGGGGAAAGGTCTGGTTACGAAATTATAACAAATCTTCCCAGTCTTGGTTGCTCTTCTCGAAGAGGTTGATCCATTATGTTGATGTCTTCATTTCTCTCGTTCAGGTCATCGTGATGAAGTCGGCATCCTTTCTTCGGGAACTCCATCGTACTTACGAAAGAATAAAGGGTGGGTATTCCAAAAGAATGGACCTCTGCAAGGTTGACTATCTGGTCAATAACATCGGGGAAGGTGGCGGAAAGTAACACTCGAATTGAAACTTTAGAAGATATCGAGTGTAAAGTAAGGAGGTATCATGGGAAGTTTCAAGCAGGTAGGCAATCGCTCGTTGCCTGAAACGGAGTGTGAAAAGGGGTTCAGAGCAACGAGAAAAAGTATTGTGTATGATACCAGAATAGATCGTTAGGAAGGTGGCTCACGAATTACCTACGAAACCGAGAGCAAGGGATAACTTTGTCAACAAGGTGTACATGATAGTCAGGTTTCGATCTTGTGGAACTATGGTTTATGGGCCCACCATGTGGGTTGAAAGTAGGAAGGGTGGTGACATCTTGCATGATCATGTAAGCAAGGCATGCCAGAGGATAGTCTGTCGGTTATGTTGGCAACAACATCGGTACCAAGGGCGAGGGACGAAGAGAACCATTTTCCTGCTCGTTGAACGAGGCGGACCAGTAGGCAAAGTTCTCATCCGTTGGTGGTTACCGGAATGTCAGCAACAAAAGTAATAGGGTCTTTTTGACACGGTTTGTACACCAAGGTGTTTACATAAGCAGAAGAATATTACTGCTTAGATCATATAGATCACAAGATTGGTTAAACCAAATAATGGAAAGGAAAATATGATTATCAGATTAAACAGAACAATGGAAAGGAAAATGTGTTTACACACATATTTCAGGGGTATATCCTTCCCAAGGACAAGCAGAGCATGGTATCCCTGACAGGATAGAAAGTAGAAAACCATTTAGGTAAGGGGAGATGAATTTCATGACATTACCCATACATCGGTGTTTGGATAATTGCGTAGGAAACATTTAATATTGGGCTTCAAATGTTCTTGTTGAAATTCGAAGTACCACAGACATGTTTCGAGATAGCATTGACATGGTCACTGGGTAAAGATCAGACTTTGGATAGACAAAGGATCCATCAGGAACAACTTATAGAATAAGTCTTACAATTTCCTCATGGAAGAAAGGATAGCCTTGCTAAAAAGGAAACGGTAACAAATAGGTCCTCCGGCCAGGTGTGTTAGGCACGATATTACCTTATCGGGTCATATAAAGACCATTGTTATTACTCTTGGAAATATGTTCCCACCATCATATCCGATTGAGGTTTAGATCTAATCGGTGTCGGGATACCTCAGACTCAGGATGCCTGAGAAGAAAAGGTGTAACACCAATTGACGAGATGATATTGTAAGATTCTTGGGAAACAAACTATGGAAGCGAGTTTTGAAACAAGAGTTCATCATTAAGCCAAGGAGAGGGTGAGGAGGTTGGTGATGGCTCAGCGACCATTCCTCCAGATTCCCAAAAAGATGGGTTTCCGCAATCATGTGAACAAGGAGATAACATTTGTCAGATCAAATGATATAATGGTGTGCTCGAGGAAAGCATACACAATTTAACATTCATTGAAAGGTGCACCCGAAATATGGGTTGGGTCGCACGATCAATGTTAGAATGGAGACTAAATGAACAAAAGAAGTAGAATGAAACTATCGACCATTCACTTCCAAGCAATAGAGTTGCTAGAAGTTTTGTATTCACACATCATAGTTCAGTTGTCGGTATTCCGGTTAGAAATAACACGGGGACCAAGAAATGAATGGAGATGGCGAGAATTATTACTATATCAAGAATTCTTAAGAGGTGGAGCAATTCTCACAACATCCTTGACATAAAAGGTGGTAATACTTCAAGGTAGAACGTAATACAAGCTCGATAGCAAGTTGCATCCACAACATGAACAAGTTTATGATGAAAGAAAGATAAAGATGTTGTCGAAAGTAACTGAAATTACCAAGGGACGAGGATGGTACTTACCATCATGAATTCGGCTGATATCTTGGAAGGAGTCAAAATGTTGATGATGATCACGACAAATTTGTCGAGAGGTTTCATGAAGGTGTAATCGATCATCGATGACATAAAGCAAAAGGACTGATGCAGTGAAAGATTATTGGAAACACAAGTATGACACAAACTCGAAATCAGGCTTGTTGTTCAAGGAGAAATGGTATGACGAGGAAGTTCAACGTAAACTTAGCTCATCGCCAAAATTTGTGCTCCAAGAAGAAGGATCGGTAGCACAGTTAAAAATTTAGTAGGATAATGATATAGTTGATCAGGCTAGGAATGGCTTGAAGGATTATTAAACTCATAAGCAACGAAAAATTACTTAAGAGTTATAGAATCGAGGTGCGGACTTGATTCACTATTTGGTGTTCTCAGTTGACGACAACCCAGAACCCAGGAAAATTTGGAATCGGTGAGAAATAATAGTTGATGAAGAACCCATAAGAAGTTATGCAGTTCTATGATATTCTTGAGATACCATAGTGTAATACACGACGGTATATCAAAGTAAAGGTTGGACGGGTGGAATGATCTGTATAAGACAAGTACTTCAACTTGTCCGGGAAATGGTATTTAAAAGAGAACATGGCCAGAACCACGATTGCAAAGGATCAATTCACAGATACCAAATGATATTATATCAAGGGAATAGTTATTTTTACGAGAAGCTTCCATGATAGGATATACATCATGTTCATGGGCATGAACACAAAGTTCAAGGTCGACTCCCACTTCTTCAATGTATAACCTTCCATTCACCTCTCACTTTCGAAGAAGTTGTAGTGTTGAAATTTTATCTAGCAAAATACCAGAAGAGTATGACTCGTGCAAAACTTTTGGGTTCACACAGATGAAGGAAGGCATAGGTTCAACCCATCGAGGCATCTTAGGAGCATATACCATAAATTTCAAGAATTAATAACACGAGCTCGAAAGTAGAGCATGCTTGAGAAAGCAAAGGATACAATTTACCAAAGGCATTATGTATCCGAGGAAAGGCTCACAAGGTTATTGAATATGAAGGACACTGTCGGATAAAATCAAACAAAGGATCCGATGGTCCACAAGGGATCTGATGTGAGCATCGGTACTCAACCAGAGAAAGAAGGAATGCAAGGAGATCGGATTATAGAAACAACTGACTAACTCAAAGCTCAAATGCAGAGGAATTATGATTTCCAAATCAAGGGATCAGAAGCAAACGCTCTGATTAAGGATGTATAAGTTGAATAACCTTAGGGGTACAATCGATGGCAATTTGATTGGTTGAGATCCAACTCATGTTTAAAATGCATCTGAGCCACAAGGATGAATTCTAGGCTCTGATTGAGGATTGCGAGCATTCGCAACATATTGAATCAACAAACTCAGAATAAAAATGACAACAGCTGCCAATAAGATCACGAGATTTATGGCATTAACCATAACGCAAGCAAGAAAGAATTACAGAAGCAATAGGCTGCTCAGGATTTTTGGAAGACTGAATGGTATTTCGAGGACTTATACGAAATACATGAATCATCTGGGCATGAGCGGATACTCGATAAGTGTGAGAAATTATCCGTAGGGGTATTAAGGTGGCAAAGAATTGCTAGGTGTTAGGCACAAGTATTCTCGGAACAATAGAGAGAACTTAGGTGTATCTTATAATAACAAGATCAACTGGGGATGAATGTATGAACGACAAATGTTGGTAGTTATCCATAAGGATACATCTCTGATAGGGAATTGTAAAAGCGATGGCACATAGTCTCGAGAGAACATCGTAGAGTGTCTTCGAAATCTTCTGGTGAAGCAAGCAATCGTTCGGGCCGAGGGGCTCTTCGGGAGAAAGTATTTATGAGAACCTAGAGTTAGAGTTAGCAAATAATTTAACCTGAATAGAAGAGAGATTAGAGTCCCAGAGTATAGGTCGAGGAATAAAAGATCCTACTACCGCCCAATGGCGACGTGGGCCCGTAAGCCACACAGCCATGTTAGTAAAAGTTATTCATTGACTAGACTCAACTTCGGCCAAAGAGTGTGGAAGGGGGATTCCTACAGGCAGTCGGCTCTGATACCAACTTGTGACGCCCCTGATTCAATTGTACACTAATCATACACGCAAATGTGTACGATCAAGATTAGGGACTCACGGGAAGATATCACAACACAACTCTACAAATAAAATAAGTCATACAAGAATCATATTACAAGGCAGGGGCCTCGAGGGCTTGAATAGTAGAGCTCGATCATAGACGAGTCAGCGGAAGCAACAATATCTGAGTACAGACGTAAGTAAAACAAGTTTTCCTTAAGAAGGCTAGCACAAATTGGGATACAAATCGAAAGAGGCGCAGGCCTCCTGCCTGGGATCCTCCTAAACTACTCCTGGTCGTGGTCAGCGGGCTGCATGTAGTAGTAGGCACCTCCCGAGTAATAGTAGTCGTCATCAACGGTGGCGTCTTGCTCCTCGACTCCAACGTCTGGTCGCAGCAATCGGGTATAGGAAGGGGGAAAAGGGGGAGCAAAGCAACCATGAGTACTCATCCAAAGTACTCGCAAGCAAGGAGCTACACTACATATGTATGCATAGGTATCAAATGAAAAAGGGATATCATATGTGGACTGAACTGCATAATGCCGGAATAAGAGGGGGATAGCTAGTCCTATCAAAGACTACACTTCTGGTAACCTCCATCTTGCAGCAGAAGAAAAGAGTAGATGGTAAGTTCACCAAGTAACATCGCATAGCATAATCCTAACCGATGGTCCTCCCCTCGTCGCCCTGTGAGAGAGCGATCACCGGTTGTATCTGGCACTTGGAAGAGTGTGTTTTATTAAGTATCCAGTTCTAGTTGTCATAAGGTCAAGGGACAACTCCAAGTCGTCCTGTTACCGAAGATCACGGCTATTCAAATAGATTAACTTCCCTGCAGGGGTGCACCACATTTCCCAACACACTCGATCCCCTTTGTTCGGACACACTTTCCTGGGTCATGCCTGGCCTCAAAAGATCAACATGTCGCAGCCCTACCTAGGCACAACAGAGGGGTTAGCACGCCGGTCTAAATCCTATGGCGCAGGGGTCTGGGCCCATCGCCCATTGCATACCTGCACGTTGCGTATGCGGCCGGTGAGCAGACCTAGCCTCCCTTATACAAGAGCAGGCGTTCCAGTCCAACCCAGTGCGCGCCGCTTAGTCGCTGACGTCACGAAGGCTTCGGCTAATACGACGACGTCGAGTGCCCATAATTGTTCCCGCGTAGTTGGTTAGTGCGTATAGGCCAGTAGCCAGACTTAGATCAAATACCCAGAATCTCGTTAAGCGTGTTATTTTGAAGTAACCGCGAACACCGACCAGGGCTAGGCCCACCTCTCACCTAGGTGGTCTCCGCCTGCCCTGTCGCTCCGCCTCAAAGTAACAGTCGGGGGCCGTCGGGAACCTAGGCCCAGCACTACCTGGGTGGAACCACCTGCCCCTTCAGCCCCAACATCGGAATCACTTGCAGGTACTCAACGAGCCGACCCGACTTTGGTCACAACATGTATAACATGTATGTATAGTATATACCCGTGATCAACACCCAACGTGATCACGGCCCGATAGTATAGCATGGCAGACTGACAAGTATGTAGGGCCACTGATGATAATCTAGCATCCTATACTAAGCATTTAGGATTGCAGGTAAGGTATCAACAGTTGTAGCAACAATGACAGGCTATGCATCAGAATAGGATTAACGGAAAGCAGTAACATGCTACACTACTCTAATGCAAGCAGTATAGAGAAGAGTAGGCGATATCTGGTGATCAAGGGGGGGGGGCTTGCCTGGTTGCTCTGGCAAGAGAGAGGGGTCGTCAACACCGTAGTCGTACTATGTAGCAGCGGCGGCGGTCTCGGTGTCTAGCGAGAGAAGAGGGGGAAGAAACAATAAATATTAAGCAAACAGATGCATACCGATGCATGACATGACAAGTAGCGGTGCTAGGGGTGCCCTAACGCGGTCTGAGGTGGTACCGGTGAAGGGGGGAAACATCCGGGAAAATATCCCCGGTGTTTCGCGTTTTTCAGACAGATGAACCGAAGGGGGAAAGTTGCGTGTTCACTATGCTAGGGATGCGTGGCGGACGAACAGGCTACGTATCCGGGTTCGTCTCGTCATTCTGAACAACTTTCATGTACAAAGTTTTTTCATCGGAGCTACGGTTTATTTTATATTAATTTTAAAAGATTTAAATCATCTTTAGGATTTATTTAATTATTTAAATCAACATTATCCAGAGTAGTGTTTGCTGACGTCATCATGACGTCAACATGACGTTAATAGTTGACCTGGTCAACCTGACAGGTGGGTCCCACCTGTTAGTGGCCCATTTTAATTAAACACATTAATTAACCTAATCAGGATTAATTAGGGGGGTGGGCCCCACTGTCATTGACTAATTAATTAATTAACTAATCAGGTTAATTAGGTCACTAATGTGTAATTAGTTGTTTAATTTAATTAATCAAAATTAATTAAGTTAATTGTTTCTTTAATTAATTAATTAATTTTTATTTTATTTTTTATTTTTATGTAAAATCGTTCCGGGGGTGGGGGCCCGCTGTCTAGTGGCATAGAGGCCTAGTGGGCGTCGGGTGCAGGGCGCAGCCCGAACGGGCGCGGGCGCCCGTCAGGGGCGAGCCCGGGCGCGGCGTCGCCCGAG
>NC_041392.1:363899900-363932211 GCF_002162155.2 Triticum dicoccoides
GGGGAGTGGGCCCGGGCGCTCGGCGGCAGGGGAGCAGCAGGGTCGAGCCGGAGCTCGGGCGGAGGCGGGCGCGGGGTGCGGAATAGCAGGGAAAGGCGAGCGGCATGGTCGGGCGTCGGTGACGCGACGCGGTAGGGCGACAACAGCGCGAGGCTGCAGCAGCAGCCGTGCAACAACAGCAGGAGGAGGAGGCGAGGGACGCAGCGCACGATGCGGTGAGGAGTAGCGGGGCTGCGGCGTGGCAAGCGGGGGCGCACCCGGCAGGGCGCGCGGGCGACCTAGGCAGCGGCAAGCCGGGGCACGCGCTCGCCGGAGGCGGCGACTGGCGCGGCAGCAGGGGGGTCCGCGGCGCGGCCGTGGCGGAGCAGTGGAGCGCAGGGGACGGCGTGGGCGCGGGTGCGCAAATGGGCGCCGGCGCCGAAGGTGGCCGGAGAAGCACGGGGCCGGCGAAGCGAGGCACGGGACTGCGCGTACAGGCAGACGGAGGCGACGACGCCGGCGGGCAGAGGCGGCCAGCGGGCGAGACAAAGCAGCGAGCAGCGGCGTGCGGGTGAGCTAGCGGGGCGCGCGGCGTCGGGACGAGGTGCACGGCGACAGGGGAAGGAGGAGAAGGAAGGGGTGGCGGCTCACAGAGGCCGTAGGGTTCGAGGCAACGGGGGGCGAGGAGGTTGTCGGGGTCGTCGGCATTGACAGAGAGGACGGCGTCGATGGCGTCCGTCGATGGGTCACGGGGAACGAGCGGCGCGGTCGATCCTGCGAGGGAGAGGCGGAGGAGGTCCGACAATGGTAGGGGGCACCGGGGCGCCGACGAGGTATGACAGGGTGGTGCGCGACATCGGTGTCGGCGGGGGCGCGGTTGCCCCGATCCCGATCCAGACGGGGGAGGAAGGAGAGGAGCGAGCCGTGAGGGAAAGTGGGGTGGGCCGATCTAGGTCACAAGGGAGTGGGAGGTTAAGGGTGGGTGGGTCGCCAGCTGGGCTGGCCTTGCTAGCCCAGTGGTTGGCTGGGCTACGGCCCAGAGGGAGGGGGTCTTCTCCTTTTCATTTTTTTGGTTTGCCCTTTTCTTTTTATTTATTTCCCTTTTTGTTTTCTTTTATTTCTAAAATGGTTATAGTTTCATAAAATACACAAATGGTCCCTAAATTAGTATTACTATATTTACTACTGCCACATCAATTTGGGTAATTAAATAAAATAGTTTCGTAATTATTTATTATTTAAAGGTATTTAAATAATAGTTTTTACTATTGCTTTATTATCATTTGAATATTTAAACATTTTATTAAAGTGTGGTTTCTTCATTATAATTACCTATGCATTATTTGGCTCACTCCGAACATTTTAGTTCTAACATTTGAAAACTTCTATTGTTTGCATAATTTTGAATTTGAATTTGAATGGGTTTCGAACTAACACGAGATTAGCAATAGTAATCGAGGTGACGTGGCATCGTTAGCGCGGGATTACTGTAGCCTAATTATCCGGGCGTCACAATGATATCAATGAGTCTCCCAAAGCCATGAGGATTTCCTTCGATTAGTGCAAAGAAAGAACCTCTAGGATGCGTGCTAAAAAAGATTGCTTTGTGAAGGCGTGTTCTTCTAGTTTTCATGATAATAATGGTGAAGATATAAAAGTGATTGGTGTGTCTCATATTAAATCTTTGCTTGCCAATATGAATCTTAATAAAGATGGGACCGGAGATGAGTCAACTTTAGTTAGAAGGTGTCCCAATGATTCAGAGTTTTTAGATCTTGATGCAAAAATTGGTAAAAGTGGGATTGAAGAGGTCAAAACTTTACATTGCAATGAACCCACTATTTGGATTTCAAGGGATTTAATTATGATAATTGCTCTTTGATAGATTGTATTTCCTTGTTGCAATCCATGCTAAATTCTCCTCATGCTTATGATCAAAAAAAGTTTTTACTAAACATATCGTTGATGCTTTAATGCAATCCCATAAAGAAGAGCTTGAATTAGAAGTTTCTATCCCTAGAAAACTTTATGATGAGTGGGAACCTACTATTAAAATTAAGATTAAAGATCATGAATGCTATGCTTTATGTGATTTGGGTGCTAGTGTTTCCACGATTCCAAAAACTTTGTGTGATGTGTTAGGTTTCCGTGAATTTGATGATTGTTCTTTAAATTTGCATCTTGCGGATTCCACCATTAAGAAACCTATGGGAAAGATTAATGATGTTCTCATTGTTGCACATAGGAATTATGTGCCCATAGATTTCATTGTTCTTGATATAGATTGCAATCCTACCTGTCCTATTATTCTTGGTAGATCTTTCCTTGGAACGATTGGTGCAATTATTGACATGAAAGAAGGAAATATTAGATTCCAATTTCCGTTAAGGAAAGGCATGGAACACTTTCCTAGAAAGAAAATTAAATTACCTTATGAATCTATTATGAGAGCCACATATGGATTGCATACCAAAGATGACAATACCTAGATCTATTCTTGTTTTTATGCCTAGCTAGGGGCGTTAAACGATAGCGCTTTTTTGGGGCAACCCAATTTTATTTTTGTTTCTTGCTTTTTGTTCCTGTTTAGTAATAAATAAATCATTTGTCCTCTGTTATGATTGTGATTGTGATAGAGGCAAAGGTGTCCCGTCTTTCGATGAGATGGTGGCTAACGTTTTGGAGGAAATCGACTTTGATGATCTGACTACGAACGTGCGAGGACATCGCGCCTTAGCAATCGCTAAACCAACTCCGAGAGGTTATTGACCACACCGGAGCACGATCAACCTAACCACGAAGGTCTGTTTCCTGCAGGAAAACGAAGAACAAGCAAGAAACTAAGATTGCAATCTGGATATTGCGAATATAATAGGAAGGCTTTATTGATCAAGGTGTGGTTCTGTGACGCCTTTGTCTGGTCGTTGAACACAAACAAAGTACACGAACTTGCAGCTATGGCAAACTTTAATCTAAACAAAACCCAAAGTCTAAATGATGCCCTAAGGGCTGTATATATGGATGAGAGAGGGGGGAATTTCACGGCCCTTGGAAGAGGGGTCCGAAACAAACCCTAACTCTTGTTTCTCCCACACATACAAACTCTAAAACAGCCTATAATCAAGTATTTCAAAATTACATGGGCCTGGCCCAAAAATAAGGTGACGCAGCACCAAGAATAGCCTCTAGACAAAATTTATGAAGTGGCATCTTGTATATTTCGTCCAAGGCTTCATGCACTCATTATGGTGGCTTCAAAGTCCTGAAATCATCACTTATAACTTAGTTCTTGTTCCCCTCGCGCATGCCATCATCTCCATGCTTCAACTTTCTCCAAGGTTCATCTGCCTTGTCCAAGCTAGGCCCTTCATTTGTAAGCAAAACAAACGTATCCAATTTAGGCAGCATCATATTCTCATGAACATTAGAATCGTTACCAAGAAACGGAAGTACCTAGTAATTCAATTGGCGTCCGCAAGCTCTAGTAATTGGTCTAGTATGTATAGCAGCAGGGGTTGTGGGTGTAACAATGGTATTGATGTCCTCATCATCCTCCCCTTCTTGAAATGAAGTCGTCCTTGATGGAAGCTCATCTTCCTCACCCAAATAAGGCTTCAAATCTGCAATGTCAAAAGTGGGACTAACCCCAACATCTGCAGGCAGCTCAAGTTTATATGCATTATTATTTATTTTATCTAACACATTAAAAGGACCTTCAGCACGTGGCATTAGCTTTGATTTGTGCAAATTAGGAAATCTATCCTTACACAAATGTAACCAACCAAGATCTCCAGGTGCAAACACAACATGTATTCTACCCTTATCTCCAGCAAGTTTATATTTAGCATTCATACGCTCAATGTTTTCCTTAGTTAACTCATGCATTTTCAAAATCAATTCAGTACGTTCTTTAGCATCAAAATTAACCTTCTCCGAAGATGGAATAGGCAACAAATCAATAGGTGCACGAGGTAGGAAACCATACACAATTTCAAAAGGGCACATCTTAGTAGTAGAATGCAATGAACGATTATAAGCAAATTCAATATGAGGCAAGCATTCATCCCACATTTTCTTATTATTCTTCAAAACAGCCCTAAGCATAGTAGACAATGTTCTATTGACTACTTCAGTTTGTCCATCAGTTTGTCCATCAGTTTGGGGGTGACAAGTAGTACTAAAAAGCAGTTTAGTCCCCAACTTAGCCCATAAACATCTCCAAAAGTGGCTAAGAAATTTAGTAATACGATCCGAAACAATGGTATTTGGCATACCATGCAAATGAATAATTTCACGAAAGAACAAATCAGCAACATTAACAGCATCATCGCTTTTATGACATGGTATAAAGTGTGCCATTTTCGAGAATCTATCCATGACAACAAATATGCTATCCCTTCCCTTCTTTGGTCGAGGTAAACCTAAAACAAAGTCCATAGATATATCCTCCCAAGGAACACTAGGTATAGGCAAAGGCATATATAAACCAAAAGGATTGTGTCGACTTAGCTTTTTGAAATGTAGTGCAGCGAGCAACAAAACGCTCAACATCCCGTCTCATCTTTGGCCAAAAGAAATGTGTAGCAAGTACGTCCTCCGTCTTATTCATGCCAAAGTGTCCCATTAATCCTCCTGCATGCGCCTCCTGCAACAACAAAAGACGAACGGAGCTACGTGGAATGCATAGCTTGTTAGCACGGAACACAAATCTATCATTAACGACGAACTTGTTCCATGTTCTTCCTTCTTGACAATTCTGAATTACATCTTCAAAATCAGCATCATGCACATATTGATCTTTGATGGTCTCCAAACCAAATATTTTGAAGTCAAGTTGTGAAAGCATAGTATAGCGACGAGACAATGCATCAGCAATAACATTTCTTTACCCTTCTTGTGTTTAATGACATAAGGGAAAGTCTCAATGAATTCAACCCATTTAGCATGTTTACGATTCAGTTTAGCTTGACTTTTAATATGTTTCAAAGATTCATCATCAGAATGTATAAGAAATTCGTTGGGCCATAAATAATGTTGCCATGTTTCTAAAGTCCGAACAAGAGCATATAATTCCTTATCATAAGTAGAATAATTCAGACTAGGCCCACTCAATTTTTCAGAAAAGTATGCAACAGGTTTGCCATCTTGTAATAACACACCTCCTAATCCAATTCCACTAGCATTACATTCAAGCTCAAAACTCTTATTAAAATATGGAAGTTGGAGTAAAGGAGCATGTATCAACTTATCTTTCAATACCTTGAAGGCTTCTTCCTGTGCGGTACCCAAAAAAAAGGCACATCCTTGTTTGTAAGCTCATTGAGAGGTGCAGCAATGGTGCTAAAATCTCTCACAAAACGCCTATAGAAACCAGCGAGTCCAAGAAAACTCCTCACTTGTGTGACCGTTTTGGATGCAGCAAACTCTCAATAGCTTCAATCTTGGCTTTATCAACTTCAATTCCCTGTGGAGTAACAACATAGCCAAGAAAAGATACTCGGTCGGTGCAAAAGGTGCACTTCCCAAGGTTACCAAACAGACGTGCATCACATAGAGCAATAAAAACAACACGTAAATGTTCCAAATGTTCTCCCAAAGATTTGCTATAAATTAGTATATCACCAAATTGTCCAATGAAAGCACGTAAAACTTTGTTCATTAATCTGATGAAAGTACTAGGTGCATTAGTTAACCCAAAAGGCATGACTAACCACTCATATAAACCAAACTTAGTTTAAAATGTCGTTTTCCATTCATCTCCCAATTTCATACGAATTTGATGGTATCTACTACGCAAATCAACTTTGGAGAATATTGTAGATACACTCAATTAATCAAGCATATCATCTAGCCTAGGAATAGGATGATGATAACGAATAGTAATATTATTAATGCCTCTACAATCAACACACATACGCGATGTACCATCCTTTTTCGGCACTAGAATAAAAGGAACAACACAAGGACTAAGGGCTTCGCGTATATAACCTTTGTCGAGCAACTCCTGTACTTGACACATAATCTCCTTCGTCTCCTCTGGATTAGTCCGGTATGGCACACGGTTAGTCAGCGAAGCACCGAGAATTAAGTCAATTTGATGCTCAATCCCTCGAATAGGTGGTAATCCCGGTGGCACGTCTTGTGGAAAGATGTCAGCAAACTCCTGCAAAATGTCAGTGACAGCAGGAGGCAAAGAGGAAGGCATGTCCTCGAATAAAAATAATGCCTCTTTGCACACAAAAGCATAACAAACAGATTTGCTGAAATCTAGCTCATCAATATCAAATTTTGTGGCAAGTAAACATGTACTTTTCAATTTAATTTCAGAAGCAACACTAGATGGTTTATTATTAGGTTTCATTTGTTGCTCAAATTCTTTTGCCACAATCTGATTTTCACTCTTATTTTTCTCCTGTTTTGCTTTATTAGCTCTATTAATATCATCTTTCAAAATGGAATCAGGAGTCATAGGAAACAAAGTAATATGACTACCCTTATGAACAAGAGTATACTGATTATTTCTACCATGGTGTACAGAATTTTTATCAAATTGCCATGGTCTACCAAGTAATAAGGAAGATGCTTGCATGGGTACCACATCACAATCAACATAATCAGCATATGTAGAGATACTAAAATGCACACGAATGGTACGCGTTACCTTAACCTTGTCGATGTTGTTGAACCATTGGATTTAGTAAGGATGTGGATGTGGTATTGTGGTGAGAGAGAGCTTCTCCACCATCTCCATGCTAGCCAAGTTGTTGCAGCTCCCTCCATCTATGATGACGCGTATAGAACGTTCCTTCACAACTCCCTTTGTATGGAACAAATTATGCCTCTAATTTTGCTCAGCTTGTGTAACCTGCACACTCAAAACATGTTGAGCAACTAAACATTCATACCTGTCAGCATCTTCAGCAGCCATGTATTGCATCTCATGATCAGAATCCTCTCCACCGTGTTCTTCATGTGTAATAAGAGCCAAAGTCTCCTCATCATAGTCACTAGCGGACTCATACCCACCATCCTCAGTAGCAATCATCACACGCTGAGATTGCATTCTCTCACAAAATGTCCTCTTCCCTTACAACTACGAAAAATAATATCACTTGTGTGCCCTGTTGATGCGATGGAAGAAGAGCTCTGCGCAGGCCTGGCAGGTGTGCTCTTGGCAGATAGTGGTGGTTGTGCTTGCTTTCTTGTATCACGGCTGGAGGTGGCACCTGATGGAGGTGCTGGTGTAGTGGAAGTAGAGGATGTACGTGGTGTCCATGATGAACATCGACCTGCAGAAAAGTTAGTTCGCGCCAATGCATGTCGATCCTGCACTTCACTTTCAACTTTACAAGCAAGATGGAATAAACGAGTGATATTATTATACTCCTTATACTCTAGAATGGTCCGAATCTCTCTATTTAATCCACCCATAAAACGTGCAAGCATAGCTTCATTCTCCTCAACAAATACCACATCTAATCATGCCAGTTTGTAATTCCTAATAATATTCTTCTACAGAATTTTTATCTTGTCTTAAACGCTGCAATTTTTGAATTAATTCACATTGATAATATGGTGGAACCCAATGAGTATGCATAGCAGTTTTCAATGCAGCCCATGTAGCTAGAATAGGATATAATCTACAATGTTCAGACCACCAAACACATGCAAAGCTAGTGAAAGCACAAATAGCAGCAGGAACACGTGTCTCCTCGGGATATTGTAAACATGTAAATCGTTGTTAAGTTTCTAACTCCCAAGTAAGATATATATCAGGAACATATCTACCCTCAAATGGTGGAATATTCAATTTTAGTTTAGGGAGATGGTCATGATCTCGTACCTGAGGGACAACCCTACCATTGCCATTATTTGCGTGTGGATGACCTGGTGGTTGTAGTGCTGGTGGTTGCATGTAGTTCTGATTTTGATCAACCTCATCCTCGTAATCTCCTGCATAATCATCCTCCTCCGCATCAATAGCAGGAGCCACAGAAGTATCAACAGGAGCACCAACAGTTTGGCCAGGCGCAAGAGAGACACGGCTCGCTCGGTGGAGGGTTGTTTCACGATGTGGAGGTAGTCGTCGTTGTTGTTCTTGTTGTTGTTGTTGTTGTTGTTGTTGTTGTAGAGCTGCGTTAGGTGCAGCCGGTGGTGGGGGTGGAATACGCACGAGCAATTCATTAAACTTGTTATCAAGCTTTGTTTCGAACGTCTTCTCCATGCCATCTATCTTCTCCATGGCCTCTTCAAATCTGTTTAGCACATCTTGCACCTGTCCACTCATCATTTGCTGAAATTTATCATGCAACTCCTTATTCGTCATGTTTTCCGAGTCAGTCTCGTCGGCTTGTGATCCTGCCATTGTTAGCAGCAATAGAAACACACAAGAATATGATCCTATATACTACTAATAAGAGATGGTGGTGGGTGTCACAAATCCGTCAAGCCAATCTCAAATTATTACCAGTTCTTACCCAGCAGCAGGCGGTGATCGACAACCGTCGTAGTCAAAACTCTCAAAGCTTGGATAGAGAAATACCAGGGAGAGTCAAACGCACGACGTAGATGTATGTGGAGCTGGGAAGGCTTATAATATGGTAGCAAAAAGGGTCAGCAATAATCAATTCAGAGATGCAAAGTTGAATAAACGCTCAACGATGGTATTATGCTGGTCCTAGGCTAAACTGTGCTAGAGACGCGAGCCTAGAACACTAACAAAATCACGACGCTGCACGTAAACAAGGGAAAAGCACACTGGAATTTTTTTTCACTCTGTTTTTTTGGCGCTCCTCTTTTTTTTGCGCTCCTCTTTTTTTGCGCTCCTCCTTGTTTTTTTTGCAAAAAATCACTATAATAGCGAGTGTCTCAAAACTCTTCCCAGGTCAAACTGACAGGATGTGCATGAATTGTTTTTGATTTTTTTCGGAAATCAGGGCAGCAACGACGAAAAAGTGCGACAAAAAATCACTATGATGGCACGTGGCTCAAAAGACTCAGAAAAGCCTAAAAATAGGATAGGTACAAAATATTTTAGCATGCGAAAATTTTGGCCTAAAAACTGCCCGGGGGTCTCTAGACTCTTATTTTTCTTCCAAAACCTACTCAGGCAAGGAAACACGAATAGGAAATTATACTGATCTCGAAAACAAACCTAATATGAAAGGACTCGGATTGGTGGTGGTTATATGGTGGTTGGATATGGCGGTGGTGGTGGTATATGGATACGTATAGGTGGTGGTATATGGATACAGATTGGTGATGGTATATGGAGACGAATCGATGGCGGATAAGCGGTGGTGGTAGATGGCAGGGGCGATGATGATGGTGCGGCGGCAGCGTGACAACTTATGACTAGAACTCGAAACTCTAAAAGACTAGACTCTAAGACCAGCAACTAGACACGATGATGAGACTGCAAATTCAACAAAGCAAAAAACTGAAAAGACTATGCAAAGGCTTAGACTGGTTTGGATATGATGAACTAACCCTAATTTTTTTTGGCTTTTTCGTGGACTGTAGGTATGAAGAACAGACTCGATCTAAACTACGAAAAACTATAAAACCACACCGAGCAAACTGGGAATCTGATACCACTTGATAGAGGCAAAGGTGTCCCGTCTTTCGATGAGATGGTGGCTATCATTTTGGAGGAAATCAACTTTGACGATCCGAGTACGAACGTGCGAGGACGTCGCGCCTTAGCAATCGCTAAACCAACTCCGAGAGGTTATTGCCCACGACGGAGCACGATCAACCTGACCATGAAGGTTTGTTTCCTGCAAGCAAATGAAGAACAAGCACGAAACTAAGATTGCAATCTGGATATTGCGAATATAAGAGGAAAGCTTTATTGATCAAGGTGGGGTTCTGTGACGCCTTTGTCTGGTCGTTGAACACAAACGAAGTACGCGAAGTTGCAGCTATGGCGAACTGTAATCTAAACAAAACCCAAAGTCTAAACGGTGCCCTAAGGGCTGTAAATATGGAGGAGAGGGGGGAATTTGGTGGCCCTTGGAAGAGGGGTCGAAAAAAAATCCTAACTCTTGTTTCTCCCACACATACGGACTCTAAAAACATCCTATAATCAAGTATTTCAAAATTACATGGGCCTGGCCCAAAAATAAGGTGACGCAGCACCTAGAATAGCCTCTATATTTCATCCAAGGCTTCATGCACTCATTATGGTGGCTACAAAGTCCTGGAGTCATCACTTATAACTCCGTTCTTGTTCCCCTCACGCATGCCATCATCTCCATGCTTGAACTTTCTCTAATGTTCATCTGTCTTGTCCAAGCCGGGCCCTTCATTTTTAAGCAAAACAAAGGTATCAATTTAGGCAGCATCATATTCTCATGAACATTAGAATCGTTACCAAGAAACGAAAGTACCTGGTAATTTAATTGGCGTGTGCGAGCTCTAGTAATTGGTCCAGTATGTATAGCAGTAGGGGCTATGGGTGTAACAATGGTATTGATGTCCTCATCAGATTGTGTTTTTATGCTTTAATTAGTGTTTGTGCCAAGTAAAGCCTTTAGGATCTTCTTGGATGGTTGTTATTTGTTCTTGCTGAAAAAAACAGAAAGTATGCACTCACGAGAATAATTTTCGTTTTTAACCGGAGAGCGATAAAATACTGATTCCAACTGCAGTAGATCAATATACAAATTATTTAGGATGTCCTAATTTCTCGGGATTTTTGGAGTTACAGAAGTATTCGAAACCTACAGATTACTACACACTATTCTGTTTTTGACATATTCTATTTTTCGTGTGTTGTTTGCTTATTTTGATGAATCTATGAACCTATAGACAAGTTGGAATACAGTATGTTTAACTCCAATATAAATAAAGAATGAGTTTATTACAGTACCTTAAGGTGGTGATTTGTTTTCTTATACTAAGAGAGCTCATGAGATTTTTTGTTGCGTTTTGTGTTGTGAAGTTTTCAAGTTTTTGGGTAAAGATTTGATGGATTTTGGAACAAGGAGTGGCAAGAGCCTAAGCTTGGGGATGCCCCGGAAGGCACCCCCTCTTTTGTCTTCATCTATCGGTAACTTTACCTGAGGCTATATTTTTATTCACCACATGACATGTGTTTTGCTTGGAGCGTCTTGTATGATTTGAGTCTTTGCTTTTAGTTTACCGCAATCATCCTTGCTGTACACACCTTTTGAGAGAGACACACATGAATCGGAATTTTTTAGAATAATTGATGTGCTTCATTTATATCTTTTGATCTAGATAATTTTGCTCTAGTGCTTCACTTATATCTTCTTAGAGCACGGTGGTGGTTTTATTTTATAGAAATTATTAATCTCTCATGCTTCACTTATATTATTTTGAGAGTCTTTTAGAACAACATGGTAATTTGCTTTGGTTATGAAAGTAGTCCTAATATGATAGGAATCCAAGATGAATATAATAAAAACTTTCATATAGAGTGCATTAAATGTTATGAGAAGTTTGATCCTTGATAGTTGTTTTGAGATATAAAGGTGGTAATATTAGAGTTGTGCTAGTTGAGTAATTATGGAATTGAGCAATACTTGTGTTAAAGTTGGCAAGTCCCGTAACATGCACGTATGGTAAACATTGTGTGACAAATTTCAAGCATGGGGTGTTCTTTGATTGCTTACCTTATGAGTGGCGGTCAGGGACGAGCGATGGTCTTTTCCTACCAATCTATCCCCCTAGGAGCATGCGCGTAGTGCTTGGTTTTGATGACTTGTAGATTTTTCCAATAAGTATTTGAGTTCTTTATGACTAATGTTGAGTCCATGGATTATACGCACTCTCACCCTTCCATCATTGCTAGCCTCTTTGGTACCGTGCATTGCCCTTTCTCACCTCGAGAGTTGGTGCAAACTTCGCCAGTGCATCCAAACCCTGTGATATGATACACTCTATAACACATAAACCTCCTTATATCTTCCTCAAAACAGCCACCATACCTACCTATTATGGCATTTCCATATGGCATTCCGAGATATATTGCCATGGAACTTTCCACCATTCCTTTTATTATGACACGCTCCATTATTGTCATATTGCCTCACATGATCATGTAGTTGACATCGTATTTGTGGCAAGGCCACCTTCATAATTCTTCCATACATGTCACTCTTGATTCATTGCATATCCCGGCACACCGCCGGAGACATTCATATAGAGTCATATTTTGTTCTAAGTATCGAGTTGTAATTCTTGAGTTGTAAGTAAATAAAAGTGTGATGATTTTCATTATTAGAGCATTGTCCCATGCGAGGAAAGTTCTTTGAAAAAAAAAGAGAAAGGCCATAAAAAAGAGAGGCCCAAAAAATTGAGAGAAAAAGAGAGAAGGGGCAATGTTACTATCCTTTTTTCCACACATGTGCTTCAAAATAGCATCATGATCTTCATGATAGAGAGTCTCTTATGTTGTCACTTTAATATACTAGTGGGAATTTTTCATTATAGAACTTGGCTTGTATATTCCAACAATGGGCTTCCTCAAAATGCCCTAGGTCTTCGTGAGCAAGCAAGTTGGATGCACACCCACTTAGTTTCTTTTGTTGAGCTTTCATATATTTATAGCTCTAGTGCGTCCGTTGCATGGCAATCCCTACTCCTTGCATTGACATCAATTGATGGCATCTCCATAGCCCGTTGATTAGCCGCGTCAATGTGAGACTTTCTCCCTTTTTGTCTTCTCACACAACCTCCATCATCATATTCTATTCCACCCATAGTGCTATATCCATGGCTCGCGCTCATATATTGCGTGAAAGTAGAAAAACTTTGAAAAGACTAAAGTATGAAACAACTTCTTGGCTTGTCATCGGGGTTGTGCATGATGGGAGCATTTTGTGTGACGAAAATGAAGCATGGCCAAACTATATGATTTTGTAGGGATAAGCTTTCTTTTGCTATGTTATTTTGATAAGACATGATTGCTTGGTTAGCATTGCTTGAAGTATTATTATTTTTATGTCAATATTAAATTTCTGTCTAGAATCTTCCGGATCTAAACATTCATGCCGCAATAAAGATAAATACATTGAAAATTTATGTTAGGTAGCATTCCACATCAAAAATTCTATTTTTATCATTTACCTACTCGAGCACGAGCAGGAATTAAGCTTGGGGATGCTTGATACATCTCCAATCTATAATTTTTGATTGTTCCATGCTATTATATTATCTGTTTTGGATGTTTATGGGATTTATTATGCACTTTTATATTATTTTTGGGACTAACCTATTAACCGAAAGCCTAGTGCAAATTGATGTTTTTTTTGCCTATTTCAGAGTTTCGCAGAAAAGGAATATCAAACGGAATCCAAACGGAATGAAACCTTCGCGAGGATTTTTTTTAGGACCAAGCGCAATCCAGGAGACTTGGAGTGGATGTCAAGGAAGCGGCGAGGCAGCCATGAGGTAGGGCGGTGCCCCCCCCCCACTCTCGTGGGCCCCTCGCAACTCCACCGACCTACTTATTTTGCCTATATATACTCTTAAACCCTGAAAACACCTAGGGGAGCCACAAAACCACTTTTCCACCGTCGCAACCTTCTATACCCATGAGATCCCATCTGGGGACCTTTTCCGGTGATCTGCCGGAGGGGGATTCGATCATAGAGGGCTTCTACATCAACACCATAGCCTCTCTGATGATGTGTGAGTAGTTTACCACAGACCTTCGGGTCCATAGTTATTAGAAAGATGGCTTCTTCTCTCTACAAAGTTCTCCTCAATTTTCTTCGAGATCTATTCGATGTAATTCTTTTTGCGGTGTGTTTGCCGAGATCTGATGAATTGTGGGTTTATGATTAAGATTATCTATGAACAATATTTGATTCTTCTTTGAATTCTTATATGCATTATTTGATATCTTTGCAAGTCTCTTCGAATTATCAGTTTGGTTTGGCCCACTAGATTGATCTTTCTTGCAATGGGAGAAGTGCTTAGCTTTGGGTTTAATATTGCGGTGTCCTTTCCCAGTGACAGCAGGGGCAGCAAGGCACATATTGTACTATTGCCATCAAGGATAAAAAGATGGGGTTTATATCATATTGCTTGAGTTTATCCCTCTACATCATGTCATCTTGCCTAATGTGTTACTCTGTTCTTTTGAACTTAATACTCTAGATGCATGCTGGATAGCGGTCGATGTGTGGAGTAATAGTAGTAGATGCAGAATCGTTTCGGTCTACTTGACACGGACGTGATGCCTATGTTCATGATCATGCCTAGATATCATCATAACTATGCGCTTTTCTATCAATTGCTCGTTACTAATTTGTTCACCCATTGTAATATTTGCTATCTTGAGAGAAGCCACTAGTGAAACCTATGGCCCCCCGGGTCTACTTTACATCATATAAGTTTCTGATCTACAATTTTAGTTTACTATTTATTTTGCAATCTTTACTTTTCAATCTATACAAAAAATACCAAAAATATTTATCTTATTATCTCTATCAGATCTCACTCTCGTAAGTGACCGTGAAGGGACTGACAACCCCTTTATCGTGTTGGTCGCGACGTTCTTGTTTGTTTGTGCAGGTACTAGGTGACTTGTGTGTAGTCTCCTACTGGATTGATACCTTGGTTCTCAAAAACTGAGGGAAATACTTACGCTACTTTGCTGCATCACCCTTTCCTCTTCAAGGGAAAACCAACGCATTCTCAAGAGGTAGCAACTTGCATGACCGAACGGTGTGGATAAAAATAGTAGTGCACGTGCATTGGACTAAGCTGGAATCTGCAAGCATTCAATACAAAGGAGAAGACAAGGTAATATGAGCTCTTGATTAGATCAACAATAATGCATATGAGAGCTACTCAACATTTTCATCATGGTCTTCTCCTCTCGACCCCCCCAAAAAAGAAATAAAACTATTTACACAGGAAAGCTCCCAACAAGCAAAAGAAGAACGAGAAATCTTTTTGGATTTTCTTTTAATTACTACTACTACAGGCATGGAAAGTAAACTACCTAAAAGCTACAACTATTTTTTTAGTTTTTATTAAGGTTTTTCAAACACACTAGAAGAAGGCTTAAAAATAAAATAAACTAGCATGGATAGTACAATGAAAATGTATGAGCACCAACAACTGGCACGAGTGTGTGAACATGAATGTAATGTCGGTGAGAAATACGTGCTAGTTGTTGGTGCTCATACATGAAGCTATCCCCGAAGCTTAGGCTTTTGGCCTAAGTTGGTCTAGGGCCACGGCTGGCCTGGTGAATATCCAAAGTTGTAACTAGGGTCGTACTGAGATGCAACAGCTACTGCCTGACGAGCTGCAGCTTGGAGGTGAGCTGCCTCCGTCCTCCTCTCGTACTTGTTCGCCTCCTCCCTGGTTATAACATATCTCCTTTTTGCCTAAAAGTCAAAGAAAGTAGGAGCAGGGAGAGCAACATGGACGGTGCATCGTCTGTCAAAGATTAGTCGGTACTGGAGGAACTGATCGTTCCTCTCAAGAAACTGGTGGCGAACCATAGCCTCATAATCTAGATAAGCAGGAGGCAACTCAATATCATTTCCATGTATGGGTATATCAGGATAGTTAGCTACACGAGTTGCATAAATTCCACCAAACAAATCTCCACTTATACTATTGTGATGCAACCTACGTGCAACAATAGCCCCCAAGTTATATTGTTTATCACCTAATACCGCACTCTTGATGACACTAAGATCTAGAACGCACATGTGACAAGCCTCATCTTTCCCGTTAATGTCTCTACCAATGAGGAGAGAAAAATAATATATGGAAGGGAAATGAATGCTCCCTATGGTAGCTTGTGTGATTTCCCTAGATTCCCCCATAGTAATACTAGCAATAAAGTCTTTATATTCAGATTTGCGAGGTTCACTAACATTACCCCAGTGCGGGAGTTCACAAGCAGTGTTAAAATCTTCTAGGTCCATGGTATATGATTTATCATAAAGATCAAATAAAAAAGTGTGAGAATTGTGCGAGGATGTAAATTTAAACCTTCTCACAAATGAATCAGTTAGATAGAGGTTTTGCCGGCACTTATCTGACACACGGTTCTCAAGATCAGTGTTATGCACATACGCGTCAAATTCATCCTTGATGCCTACTTGGACCATGAACTCCTCTAACGGCCATTCACAAGGCCGCACTTGAGCTTCCCTTGGTAGTTCATTGTCCGGCTCACGTATCACGAGCCTTGGGCCTTGCTTCCTTGAGGAACCACCTTGGTACATTTTCCTAAACAAATTTCTTCCTCTGAAAAATTTCTAAAATTTTTAGTGACTCAAAATAAAAGTGAACCAAACTCAACAAGATTGATAGCAACTACTCCTACAAGTGCCTAGAGGCCATATCATGCATTAAAACTACTTTTGACCACATAAATTTGACATGCAAGCTCAAGAACACGGTCACCTAAGCAGCAAAAAATTTCAATGAATAAAGCACTAGAACAAAAACTAATTGGACCATTGGAGGAGTCACATACCGAAGAACAATCCCCCAAAGCAGTTTTGTGAATGGAGCTTTGAGCAAGGAGATCGAAAATGGTAGCAAGATGAGCTAGAACTCGGGTTTGAGCTGGTGGAGGACTTTTTTTCTAGAGCCAGACGGAGTGTGTGGGTGCAAGAATAAGTGGAGGGGGCCCACATGGGGTCCACGAGGCAGGGGGCGCCCCAGGGGGGCACACCCTGGACCCTCGTGGCCAGGTGGTGAGGCCCCCTGGTGTGTTCTCAATGCCAATAATTCTTAAATATTCTAGAAAAAATCATATAAAATTTTCAGGACATTTGGAGAACTTTTATTTTCGGGGTATTTTTTTATTGCACGGATAATTTAGAAAACAAACAGAAAATACTATTTTGCTTTATTTAATATAAATAACAGAAAGTAAAAGGAGGGTACAAAGAGTTGTGCTTTCTAACTTCATCCATCTCATGCTCTTCAAAAGGAATCTACTAACAAGGTTGATCAAGTCTTGTTAACAAACTCTTTTCAAATAACATGAAACCGGAGAATTTTTGAATAACACTAAGTTACCTCAACGAGGATATGCATGTCCCGAACAATAAGAATATCATATTTATTCTTGACAATAGGAAGAGGAAATTCAAAACCTCCAATAGTAATCATTGAATTTTTCCAATAGAGTTTATACGTGGACTTGAGGTTGTTTCCTCGGAAAGTGTACCGTATGCTCATTACCATTAACATGGAAAGTGACATTGCCTTTGTTGCAATCAATAACAGCCCCTGCAGTATTCAAAAAGGTCTACCAAGAATAATAGACATACTATCGTCCTCGGGAATATCAAGAATAACAAAGTCCATTAAAATAGTAATGTTTGCAACCACAACAGGCACATTCTCACAAATACCGACAGGTATAACAGTTGATTTATCAGCCACTTGCAAAGATATTTCGGTAGGTGTCAACTTATTCAAATCAAGTCTACGATATAAAGAAAGAGGCATAACACTAACACCGGCTCGAAGATCACATAAAGCAGTTTTAACATAGTTTCTTTTAATGGAGCATGGTATAGTTGGTACTCCGGGATCTCCTAGTTTCTTTGGTATTCCATCTTTAAAAGTATAATTAGAAAGCATGGTGATGAGGACATCAATACCATTGTTACACCCACAGCCCCTGCTGCTATGCATACTGGACCAATTACTAGAGCTCGCGCACGCCAATTAAATTACCAGGTACTTTTGTTTCTTGGTAACGATTCTAGTGTTCATTAGAATATGATGCTGCCTAAATTGGATACATTTGTTTTGCTTACAAATGAAGGGCCTAGCTTGGACAAGAAAGATGAACCTTGGAGCAAGCTCAAGCATGGAGATGATGGCGTGCACAAGGGGAACAAGAATGGAGTTACAAGTGATGATTCTAGGACTTTGAAGCCAGCATAATGAGTGCATGAAGCCTTGGATGAAATATACAAGATGCCACTTCATAAATTTCGTCCAGAGGTTGTCCTAGGTGCCGCGTCACCTTATTTTTGGGCCAGGCCCATGTAATTTCGAAATACTTGATTTTAGGTTGTTTTTAGAGTCCGTATGTGTGGGGAAACAAGAGTTAGGGTTGGTTTTGGACCCCTCCTCCAAGGGCCACGAAATTCCCCCCTCTCTCCTCCATATATACAGCCCTTAGGGCATTGTTTAGACTTTGGGTTTTGTTTAGATTAAAGTTCGCCATAGCTGCAACTTCGCGTACTTCGTTTGTGTTCAACGACCAGACAAAGGCGTCACAGAACTCGACCTTTGATCAATAAAGCTTTCCTCTTATATTCGCAATATCCAGATTGCAATCTTAGTTTCTTGTTTGTTCTTTGTTTGCCTGCAGGAAACAGGCCTTCGTGGTTAGGTTGATCGTGCTCCGGCATGGTCAATAACCTCTCGGAGTTGGTTTAGCGATTGCTAAGGCGCGACGTCCTCGCACGTTCGTAGTTGAATTGTCAAAGTCGACTTCCTCCAAAACGATAGACACCATCTGATCGAAAGAAGGGACATCTTTGCCTCTATCAAGTGGTATCAGATTTCCAGGTTGCTCGGTGAGATTTTACAGTTTTTCATAATTTAGATCGAGTCTGTTCTTCATCCTACAGTCCACGAAAAAGCCAAAAAAATTAGGGTTAGTTCATCATATCCGAACCAGTCTGAGCCTTTGCATAGTCTTTTCAGTATTTTGCTTTGTTGAATTTGCGGTTGCATCTCGTGTCTAGTTGCTGGTCTTAGAGTCTAGTCTTTTAGAGTTTCGACTTCTGGTCATGAGCTGTCACGCCGCCGCCGCACCATCATCATCGCCCCTGCCATCTACCACCACCGCTTATCCGCCACCGATCCGTCTCCATATACCATCACCAATCCATATCCATATACCACCACCAATCCATATACATATACCACCACCAATCTGTATCCATATACCACCACCGCTGCCATATCCTACCACCATATATCCACCAGCAATCCGAGTTCCTTTCATATTAGGTTTGTTTTCGAGATCCGTCTAATTTCCGATTCGTGCTTCCTTGCCTGAGTAGGTTTCGGAAAAAAATGGAGCCCCGGGGCAGTTTTTCGTCCAAAATTTTTGCAGGCAAAAATATTTTTCCCGATCTTAGTTCTAGGCTTTTCGGAGACTTTTGAGCCACATGCCATCATAGTGATTTTTTGTCGCACTTTTTCGTTGTCGCTGCTCTGATTTCCGAAAAAAAGTCAAAAAAATTTCTGTGCCCATCCTATCAGTTTGACATGGGAAGAGTTTTGAGACACTCGCCATTATAGTGATTTTTCACACAAAAAAGAGGAGCGCCAAAAAAACAGAGTGAATTTTTTCCAGAGTGTGTTTTTCCCTTGTTTACGTGTAGTGCCGTGATTTTGCTAGTGTTCTAGGCTCGCGTCTCTAGCACGGTCTAGCCTAGGACCAGCAAAGTACCATCATTGAGCATTTATTCAACATTGCATCTCTGAATTGATTATTGCTAACCCTTTTTGCTACCATATTATAAGCCTTCCCAGCTCCACATACATCTACGTCGTGCGTTTGACTCTCCCTAGTAATCGCTCTATCCAGGCTTTGAGAGTTTTGACTACGACAGTTGCCAATCACTAGCTGTTGCTCGGTAAGAACTGGTAAGAATTTGAGATTTGCTTGACGGATTTGTGACACCCAAGTGAGCCGTGTCCCTCTTGCGCCTGGCCAAACTGTTGGTGCTGCTATTGATACTTATGTAGCTCCTTCTGCTGATGCGGAGGAGGAGGATTATGCAGGATATTACGAGGATGAGGTTGATCAAAATCAGAACTATGTGCAACCACCAGCACCATAACCACCAGGTCGTCCACATGGAAATAATGGCAATGGTAGGGCTCCTCCTCAGGTACGAGATCATGACCATCTCCCTAAGCTGAAATTGAATATTCCACCATTTTAGGGTAGATATGTTCCTGATATATATCATACTCGGGAGTTAGAAACTGAACAACGATTTACATGTTTACAATATCCTGAGGAGAGACGTGTTCCTGCTGCTGTTTATGCTTTCACTAGCTTTGCATGTGTCTGGTGGTCTGAACATTGTAGATTAATACTATTCCAGCTACTTGGGCTGCTTTGAAAACTGCTATGCATACTCGTTGGGTTCCACCATATTATCAACGTGAATTAATTCAAAAATTGCAGCGTTTAAGACAAGGAAAAAACTCTATAGAAGAATATTACCAGGAATTACAAACTGGCATGATTAGATGTGGTATTGTTGAGGAGAATGAAGCTATGCTTACACGTTTTATGGGTGGATTGAATAGGACCATTCTAGAGTATAAGGAGTATAATAATATCACTCGTTTATTCCATCTTGCTTGTAAATCTGAACGTGAAGTGCAGGATCGACAGGCATTGGCGCGAACTAACTTTTCTGCAGGTCGATCTTCATCATGGAGACCACGTGCATCCTCTACTTCCACTATACCAGCACCTCCATTAGGTGCCACCTCCAGCCGTGATACAAGAAAGCAAGCACAACCACCACTATCTGGCAAGAGCACACTTGTCGGGCCTGCGCAGAGCTCTTCTTCTTCCATGGCATCAACAAGGCACACAAGTGATATTATTTGACGTCGTTGTAAGGGAAGAGGACATTTTGCGAGAGAATGCAAATCTCAGTGTGTGATGATTGCTACTGAGGATGGTGGGTATGAGTCCGCTAGTGACTATGATGAGGAGACTTTGGCTCTTATTACACATGAAGAACATGGTGGAGATGATTCTGATCATGAGACGGAATACATGGCTGCTGAAGATGCTGACAGGTATGAATGTTTAGTTGCTCAACGTGTTTTGAGTGTGCGGGTTACACAAGTTGAGAAAAATCAAAGGCATAATTTGTTCCATACAAAGGGAGTTGTGAAGGAACGTTCTGTTCGCGTCATCATAGATGGAGGGAGCTGCAAAAACTTGGCTAGCATGGAGATGGTATAGAAGCTCTCTCTCATCACAAGACCGCATCCACATCTGATAGAGGCGAGGGTCCCGATCTTTCGATGAGATGATAACTATCGATTGGTGGAGACGACTTTGACGATCCGACTACAAACGTGCATGACGTTGCGCCTTAGCAATCGCTAAACCAATCTCCTGAGGTTACTGACGATGCTGGAAGCACGGTCAGCCTGACCACGAAGGTCTATTCCTGCAAGCAATCGAAGAACGAGCAAGAATATGATAAAGCAATCTGAATATTGCAAATATATATGAAGTATTGATAATGGTGGGGATCCGGAAGCGGTCTTGGTCTGGTCGTTGGACACAAACGAAGTACACGAAGTTGCAATGGCTAACTTTTAACTAAACAAATCCCAAGGGAAAAGCCACTAGATGGATCTACTTATATAGGATCAAGGGGTGGCGGCCTAGGAGGTGGGAGGACGTCCCAAGGCAGCCTAAAACTAACCCTAGGTCGTACAAGGCCAATGGGCCCAAGTGGAGGTGATGCAACACCTTTGGACTTGTTGTTTGACTCGGATTCTGCTGCAGCGTCTGATTGTTTCGTCTATATCTGAATGCTCCGGATGAATTTGAAGGTGAATCCAATTGGGCTGGAAATAGCACAAAATCTAGAATCCAACAAAAAAAGAATCACCCAATTCGGAGTCCGTATGAAAAAGTTGTTGGCATTTTGAGACAGGTATGTCTGTGCAGTTCGAATCTGAATCCAGAACGTGAGAGACTTGGACTCTATCTTCTCTTGGCCCAAAAGTGACGTGAGAGAACTTTTTGAACAGCACTTAAACATCTCTTTCTCCCTTATCTTCATATGTCAATTGTACAAATATCCCATACACCTGTAATTAGACAAAACACAAAAGTGTGTGAAGTATTTTTGTTCTGGATAACATAAATAGATTATTGAATAGTTTGCACTAGAAATCACCTGACAAATATGCATGTATGCAATATTTTTGGTCGTATCCAAGGTAGTCATGTCCTCATCAACATCCTTACTACATCCAATGGTTCAACAACAGCGGCAAGGTTAAGGTAACACGTACTGTTCGTGTGCATTTTAGTATCTCTACATATGCTGATTATGTTGATTGTGATGTGGTACCTATGCAAGCATGTTCCTTATTACTTGGTAGACCATGGCAATTTGATAAAAATTCTGTACACCATGGTAGAAACAATCAGTATACTCTTGTTCATAACGATAAAAATATTACTTTGCTTCCTATGACTCCTGATTCCATTTTGAAAGATGATATTAATAGAGCTAATAAAGCAAAACAGGAGACAAATAAGAGTGAAAATCAGATTGTGGGAAAAGAATTTGAGCACCAAATGAAGCCTAATAATAAACCATCTACTGTTGTTTCTGAAATTAAATTGAAAAGTGCATGTTTACTTGCCACCAAATCTGATATTGATGAGCTAGATTTTAGCAAATCTGTTTGCTTTGCTTTTATGTGCAAAGAGGCATTATTTTCATTCGAGGACGTGCCTTCCTCTTTGCCCCCTACTGTCACTAACATTTTGCAGGAGTTCGCTGATGTCTTTCCACAAGACGTGCCACCGGGATTACCACCTATTCGAGGGATTGAGCATCAAATTGACTTAATTCCCGGTGCTTCGCTACCCAACCGTGCCCCATACCATACCAATCCAGAGGAGACGAAGGAGATTATGCGTCAAGTACAAGAACTGCTCGACAAAGGTTATATACGCGAATCCCTTAGTCCTTGTGTTGTTCCTATCATTTTAGTGCCGAAAAAGGATGGTACGTCGCGTATGTGCGTTGATTGTAGAGGCATTAATAATATTACTATTCGTTATCGTCATCCTATTCCTAGGCTAGATGATATGCTTGATGAATTGAGTGGCTCTACAATATTCTCCAAAGTTGATTTGCGTAGTGGATACCATCAAATTCGTATGAAATTGGGTGATGAATGGAAAACAGCATTTAAAACTAAGTTTGGATTATATGAGTGGTTAGTCATGCCTTTTGGGTTAACTAATGCACCTAGTACTTTCATGAGGTTAATGAACGAAGTTTTACATGCTTTCATTGGACGATTTGTGGTAGTTTACTTTGATGACATATTGATTTATAGCAAATCTTTGGAGGAACATTTGGAACATTTACGTGCTGTTTTTATTGCTCTACGTGATGAACGTTTGTTTGGAAACCTTGGAAAGTGCACCTTTTGCACCGACCGAGTATCTTTTCTTGGCTATGTTGTTACTCCACAGGGAATTGAAGTTGATAAAGCCAAGATTGAAGCTATTGAGAGTTGGCCGCAGCCCAAAACGGTCACACAAGTGAGGAGTTTCCTTGGCCTCGTTGGTTTCTATGGGCGTTTTGTGAGAGATTTCAGCACCATTGCTGCACCTCTCAACGAGCTTACAAAGAAGGATGTGCCTTTTGTTTGGGGTACCGCACAGGAAGAAGCCTTCACGGTATTGAAAGATAAGTTGACACATGCTCCTTTACTCCAACTTCCTGATTTCAATAAGACTTTTGAGCTTGAATGTGATGCTAGTGGAATTGGATTAGGAGGTGTGTTATTACAAGATGGAAAACCTGTTGCATACTTTTCTGAAAAATTGAGTGGGCCTAGTCTGAACTATTCTACTTATGATAAAGAATTATATGCTCTTGTTCGGACCTTAGAAACATGGCAACATTATTTATGGCCCAAGGAATTTGTTATACATTCTGATCATGTATCTTTGAAACACATTAAAAGTCAAGCAAAACTGAACCGTAGACATGCTAAATGGGTTGAATTCATTGAGACTTTCCCTTATGTCATTAAACACAAGAAGGGTAAAGAAAATGTTATTGCTGATGCCTTGTCTCGTCGTTATACTATGCTTTCACAACTTGACTTTAAAATATTTGATTTGGAGACCATCAAAGATCAATATGTTCATGATGCTGAATTTAAAGATGTATTGCAGAATTGTAAGGAAGGGAGAACTTGGAACAAGTTCGTTCTTAATGACGGATTTATGTTTCATGCTAACAAGCTATGCATTCCAGCTAGCTCCGTTCGTCTTTTGTTGTTGCAGGAGGCGCACGGAGGAGGATTAATGGGACACTTTGGCGTCAAGAAGACGGAGGATATACTTGCTACACATTTCTTTTGGCCAAAGATGAGATGGGATGTTGAGCATTTTGTTGCTCGCTGCACTACATGTCAAAGAGCTAAGTCACGACTCAATCCTCATGCTTTATATATGCCTTTGCCTGTACCTAGTGTTCCTTGGGAGGATATATCTATGGACTTTGTTTTAGGTTTACCTCGAACAAAGAAGGGGAGGGATAGCATATTTGTTGTCGTGGATAGGTTCTCGAAAATGGCACACTTTATACCATGTCATAAAAGCGATGATGCTGTTAATGTTGCTGATTTGTTCTTTCGTGAAATTATTCGCTTACATGGTGTGCCAAATACTATTGTTTCAGATCGTGATACTAAATTTCTTAGCCACTTTTGGAGATGTTTATGGGCTAAGTTGGGGACTAAGCTGCTTGTTAGTACTACTTGTCACCCCCAAACTGATGGACAAACTGAAGTAGTCAATAGAACATTGTCTACTATGCTTAGGGCTGTTTTGAAGAATAACAAGAAAATGTGGGAAGAATGCTTGCCTCATATTGAATTTGCTTATAATCGTTCATTGCATTCTACTACTAAGATGTGCCCTTTTGAAATTGTGTATGGTTTCCTACCTCGTGCACCTATTGATTTGTTGCCTCTTCCATCTTCAGAGAAGGTTAATTTAGATGCTAAAGAACATTCTGAATTGATTTTAAAAATGCATGAGTTAACTAAGGAAAACATTGAGCGTATGAATGCTAAATATAAACTTGCTGGAGATAAGGGTAGAAAACATGTTGTGTTTGCGCCTGGAGATCTTGTTTGGTTACATTTGCGTAAAGATAGATTTCCTAATCTGCGCAAATCAAAGCTAATGCCACATGCTGATGGTCCTTTTAAGGTGTTAGAGAAAATAAATGATAATGCATATAAACTTGAGCTACCTGTAGATTTTGGGGTTAGTCCCACTTTTAACATTGCAGATTTGAAGCCTTATTTGGGTGAGGAAGATGCGCTTCCGTCGAGGACGACTTCATTTCAAGAAGGGGAGGATGATGAGGACATCAATACCATTGTTACACCCACAGCCCCTACTATTACATATACTGGACCAATTACTAGAGCTCGCGCACGCCAATTAAATTACCAGGTACTTTCGTTTCTTGGTAATGATTCTAATGTTCATGAGATTATGATGCTGCCTAAATTGGATACATTTGTTTTGCTTACAAATGAAGGGCCTAGCTTGGAGAAGGATGAACATTGGAGCAAGAACACGCATGGAGTTGATGGCATGCGCAAGGGGATCAAGAACGGAGTTACAAGTGATGATTTCTGGACTTTGAAGCCGCCATAAGGAGTGCATGAAGCCTTGGACGAAATATACAAGATGCCACTTCATAATATTCGTCCATAGGCTATTCTAGGTGCTGCGTCACCTTATTAATGGGCCAAGCCCATGTAATTTCGAAATACTTAAGTATAGGCTATTTTTAGAGTCCGTATGTGTGGGGAAACAAGAGTTAGGGTTGGTTTCGGACCCCACCCTCAAGGGCCATGAAATTTCCCCCTCTTCCTCCATATATACAGCCCTTAGGGCGTCGTTTAGACTTTGGGTTTTGTTTAGATTAAAAGTTCGCCATAGCTGCAACTTCGCGTACTTCGTTTGTGTCCAACGACCAGACCAAGACGTCACAGAACCCCACCTTGATCAATAAAGCTTTCATCTTATATTCGCAATATCCCGATTGCAATCTCAGTTTCTTGCTTGTTCTTCGTTTTCTCGCAGGAAACAGACCCTCGTGGTCAGGTTGATCGTGCTTCGGCGTGGTCAATAACCCTCGGAAGTTGGTTTAGCGATTGCTAAGGCGCGACGTCTCGCATGTTCGTAGTCCGATCGTCAAGGTCGGCTCCCACAGAAAACGATAGCCACCATCTCATCGAAACATCGGGACACCTTAGCCTCTATCAGTGTTTTTCGACTGTCGTCGGGTGATTTCTTTTGTCTGTTGCATTCATCTTTGCATCTTGAGCATTGCATCATGTCATCATGCCATCATGCCATTTCATTTTTTTAAACTCAACCAAATAAAATGCATAGATCTTTGGTCTATTTAAATTGAGGGAACTCACATGGTGATTTCTCTTTATAGCATATGTCCTCCCAATATTATTAGGGAGCTATAAAAATATATTCCATTAATTTGGAATTTACTGCAACACACGTGCATGTTAAATCCCTTCCTTCCCTTCGTCAAGTTTTGACTCTCTAACTTTGCCTAATTCTTTCCCCATCTATCGAGGCTCTTTCTTTAATCTCAACATTTCTGAGCACTTCTAAAACCTAGCCCCAATTCAAACCCATTTGAATGATATTCAAATGAGTTTGAATTTAAATCTTGCATTCGTGCCAACTTCTATCTTCTTGGATCAAGCTCAGTTTTGTGGGTCCGGAAAATTATCCGTGTGTCCTACTCCTTCCCCAATACCACCTTTCTTCTCCTTTTCTTCCTTGTTATTTTCTGTTTATAGAAAATAAGAGATGGAGAGAAGGGAGCCCTGCAGGCCATTTAGGCCTAGCCGCACCTAAACCTAGCCGGCCCAAGGGGCATGCCCGATCCCATCTCTCCCTCTCCCTCGCCTCCACCACGCCGCCAGGAACCCCACATTCGTTCCCATCTCCTCTCCCTTTCCCTCGTTCCCTTCCGTCCAGCGCCGCCATAGGAGTCCCTCTCCTCGATCTCCCTCGAACCCCTGCTATGGCGCTGCACCTTGCCCCGAGCTCGCGACTGCTCCGCTCCTCCTCCCATGCTCCAGCGTTGCGTTGCTGCATCCTTCTGCGCGCCGAGGCGCTGCCTCCTCTTCTCATCGCGCCCGAGGCCCCGCGGGCCTCCCGCACACCGACGTGCTCTCCCGCCTCCTCCCTGGCGAGAACAGCCATGGCCGGAGCTCTTCTTGCCCCGGGCGCCGCCGCCCGTCCATGGTCGCCACCCCGTGTGCTCCGCCGCCCTGTGTCTCCACCTCGCCGGACCTGTTCCATCCTCCGCGTTCTCCCGCCTTGCAGATCCTCCGCTGCTACCGCACCTTCACCACCTTGCTGCCTGTCGCCTTCAAACCCTTCACTTGCGTCCTGCACACCGTTGCCCCGAGCGCCCGTGTCCTCGAGCACCCACTGAGTCGGGAGCAACTCCATCGCCTGGCGCCCGTTCTCCCCTTCATCGGTGCCTTGTTGCGCCACCTTGGCCATGGTATGCCGCTGCCCGTTTTGATGTTGCTAAGACCATCGAACCCGGAATGCAAGACTGCCTCCGTGGATTATTCAAGTACCACGACGACCGTTGTTCGCCAAGTACACCTTCGGATGGCCAAGTTCCTCTTCAAAATGAACGACTACACGGTGTTGTGCCAAGTACCACGATGGCCGGAGCCCTCGGATCAGTCAAGTTCATCTACGAAAACGTGTATGACCATCGTCGAAACTGCAAAGTACCTCTACGCACGGATACCGCCAAGTACCACGATACCGATGACATCCACTACTACTATCACCGAGGGTTTCGTCAAGTTCAACTACATTGGCTACGAACGGTGACAACCCGAACGTCTACTGTTGCCCGAGGAACCGCGGGTCACAAGCGCCGTGTACAACTACCGTCGCTGTGGATTTGACAAGTTCGCGAGTACGACTACTTCCCACAACTACCCTCGAGGACTTTGGTTCCATCAAGTTCGACGACAACATGGGTACAACTACCGCAGCCGTGATTTTCGACAAGACGTCGTGTACCTCTATTTCCACTACCATCCCGATGATCACCGATGACCGATAGTACTACTACTTCCACTACGACCGTCCCGAGAACGCCTACTTCCCCCTACACCACATCGAACTCGACCGGTTTCGAAAACACACGCTTCGAAGGTATAACCCCGAGACGATCGTCCGAGAACGAATACTTTTGTGGTATGAGATGTTCGTGTTTGCACAGTGTCCGAGTTGTCGTTCACATTCCTCCTCGTTTGCCATGCCATCGACTCGTGGGAAACCCGGTTACCGGGAGCACCCCACCATTCATCATGACACGCTCCCGTCACACTTTCCTTTGCACTGACATCTCAATCGCGTTACCGGAACCGATATGTTGCCGTGACCTCATTTTCAGATTCGTTGCTGTGGCACCCCTTTCGTTTCCGCCATGATGACAAATGCTTCATAATATGCTCATGTCAACTTTTAATAAAAATTGCATAAAACTTGCACGTGTCATCCGCATCATGATAACAACATCAAGAATGTTTAAAATTGTTGTTTGCTTTAAATTGCTACATGCATATGGGGATTTACCGGAATTGTTGTTTGTTATTTCTGGCCTCATTTAAAATGCCTTTAATAGGTAGTTTACTTTTGCCTCACCTCTTGCCATGTTTAACAACATTTAATATTATTGGGTACATAAACGGGAGAGAACTAAATAAATGAATGTGGTGTTTCGTCAATATGCAACCTGTTGCATATTGAGCTCCACTTAACTTGTAGTTTTTTTGTGCACTTTGCCATGGCACGTTTCATTAAACCGGACATGCATCATACTTGTTTGTGCATCATGCCATGTTTGTGATGTTTGTTTACCATGTTGTTTGCTCCTTTCCGGTGTTGCTTCTTCTTGTTAGTTCCGGTAACGTCGCGTCTGTGAGGATCCGTTCGACTACGGGCGTTTGTCTTCTTCATGGACTCGTTTTTCTTCCTTGCGGGATTTCAGGCAAGATGACCATACCCTCAAAATCACTTCTATCTTTGCTTGCTAGTTGTTCGCTCTATCACTATGTCGCGCTACCTACCACTTGTTATATCATGCCTCCCATATTGCCATGTCAAGCCTCTAACCCACTTTCCTAGCAAACCGTTGTTTGGCTAAGTTACCGCGTTTGCTCATCCCCTCTTATAGCGTTATTAGTTGCAGGTGAAGTTGAAGATTGTTCCTTGTTGGGACATGGATATGTTGGGATATCACAATATCTCTTATTTAATTAATGCATCTATATACTTGCTAAAGGGTGGAAGGCTCGGCCTTATGCCTGGTGTTTTGTTCCACTCTTGCCGCCCTAGTTTCCGTCATACCGGTGTTATGTTCCTTGATTTTGCGTTCCTTACGCGGTTGGGTGTTATGGGAACCCCTTGACAGTTTGCTTTGAATAAAACTCCTCTAGCAAGGCCCAACCTTGGTTTTACATTTTCCTAACAACCTAAGCCTTTTTCCCTTGGGTTTTCGGAGCCCGAGGGTCATCTTATTTTAACCCCCCCGGGCCAGTGCTTCTCTAAGTGTTGGTCTAAACTAGAGCACCGTGCGGGACCGTCCCTTGGCAACCTGGGTTATGTTGGTACCTGTACGCTTAGCTTATCCGGTGTGCCCTGAGAACGAGATATGTGTAGCTCCTATCGGGATTTGTCGGCACATCCGGGCGGTCTTCCTGGTCTTGTTTTACCATGTCAAAATGTCTTGTAACCGGGATTCCGAGACTGATCGGGTCTTCCCGGGAGAAGGAATATCCTTCGTTGACCGTGAGAGCTTGTGATGGGCGAAGTTGGGACACCCCTGCAGGGTTTAAACTTTCGAAAGCCGTGCCCGCGGTTATGTGGTAGATGGGAATTTGTTAATGTCCGGTTGTAGGAACTTGACACTTGACTTAATGAAAATGCATCAACCGCGTGTGTAGCCGTGATGGTCTCTTCTCGGCGGAGTCCGGGAAGTGAACACGGTTCTTGTATTATGATTGTGCGTAAGTAGTTTCAGGATCACTTCTTGATCACATCTAGCTTACGACTATTGTGTTGCTTCTCTTCTCGCTCTTATTTGCGTATGTTAGCCACCATATTCTACTTAGTGCTTGCTGCAGCTCCACCCCTTTACCCCCATCCTACCTATAAGCTTAAATAGTCTTGATCTCTAGGGTGTGAGATTGCTGAGTGGTGCAGGTGCCAATGATACCAGT
The DNA here is from genome assembly GCF_002162155.2 of Triticum dicoccoides. NCBI lineage: Eukaryota > Viridiplantae > Streptophyta > Magnoliopsida > Poales > Poaceae > Triticum > Triticum dicoccoides. Next base: position 363,929,973 of record NC_041392.1, read on the forward strand.
GCAGGTGACGTAACCGAGATCAAGTGGGGGCTCGATGAAGATCTTGGTCGTTGTTTTGTTTCTTTCCTTTTTGATCAGTAGTGGAGCCCAGTTGGGACGATCGGGGATCTAGAATTTGGGGTTGTCTTCTTTTATTTTGGTTCCGTAGTCGGACCTTGATTGTATTTTGGATGATGTATGTTCAACTTGTATTTGTGTGAAGTGGCGATTGTAAGCCAACTCTTTATCCCTTTCTTATTCAGTACATGAGATGTGTGAAGATTACCCCTCTCGGGACAAGCCTACCATGCGGCTATGCCTCTAAGTCGTGCCCGGACACGTGGGAGATATAGCTGCATTGTGGGTGTTACAAGTTGGTACTTAGAGCCATCCCCGACTTAGGAGCCCCCTGCTTGATCGAATCGCTGACGTTGTTGAGTCTAGAACAAAATGTTTTGGCTCTTAGGATTATATATATCGTAGAGTAGGATTCTTTTTGCTCCTCAGTCCCTTCGTCGCTCTGGTGAGGCCTCCTGACATAGAAGCTTTGACTTTTCTCTCCTCAAATTTCACGATTTTTTTTAGGATCACGCGGGTATCTTGGAATCGTTCTGATATTCTTGTGACGAGAACATTGTTATTGGTGCCTCCTGATATTTAGGGTTGTGGCAGTGTCCCGGGGAGTTGAGCTCTGAGGTGTTGTCGTCACAATTTTATCGTTGCAGTTCTGGAATACCTGAGTTCACCGACATCGAAAATCTCTTTTATGTAGTTGTTGGTGAGATAACCTCGACGCCACCCAGTACTGGGGCGGGAGTTCGGGAGTATTGCCATAACTCGTATAACAGATGCTTTTCGAAGGTTGAGGTACATGATTTCCGAAGGTTTCTTGGTTATGTGTTGAAGGATGGATACAGCTGGATGTAGGAATTGTTAGTTTGGGTGAGATATTATGCTTCCCCTGTATCCCCAACACCTGATTGCATAACCAGAAAGTTTCGGGAGTTTTATAGGTGGGAATTCAAGTAGCTCCTAGAATATCTTTCCAACAGACACATGATATGATATGGGATCTAACATATGTTTGTTTCCGTCTTATTCTGCAAGCCAATTCTTTGTTTTTGTTTTGATTGTGGTATTCGAGTTGCTTCGAAGTCAAGTGTTGAATCCATACCTTTTCCTAAATGGTGTTCTCATATTTCTATGGAAGTGCTAATCCTTTTCGATCATCGAGATGGTCATGTCAATTCTTTTTCAATTGGTGTGTTTCTCTTCAAGTGGATCCGATCATTTTCAACATTCACAAGATCATCCCTCAGTTTTCTCAACGGTGTTTGTTTCAACCGTCCCAAGTTGCCTTTGTTTTTCCCCGCCCTCCCACCCCCTTTTCCTACAAGGACTCAGATTTCTTAATCAAGTATCATTTTATTGATGGGAAGTCTCTCTATTATTTTCCGTCAATGTTCTTATCCGGTGATTCTCAGGAAGATACTAAGAAAGCTTTGAGTTTATATTTCTTCATTTTTTCTTCTCCGGTGGATTCAATTCAAGCTTTGTTGATCATAACCTTTCCTCGGTTCAAATGCTTTCTCATGTTGGTGCACCTCTTAATCATTCACTTCTTGCTATTCATTTGTTTTGGAGTGCTGAAGATATCTCAGAAGGCTCGTCTTTTCATTCAAGATCCGTTCAACCTATTTCGAGGTTGTTATCTTATTCAAGCCATTTAATTCAACCGGCACAATCTTCTCTTTTAAATCATTCAATGGTGTATCTTTTGAGTGGGCTCTAACTGTAACACCCCGGATGTAACTTCCCCAATTTGTACTCCAACTCTTGTCGTTTTCGGCGTTAAGTTATATTCATTTCCTCGGGTTCGGCTTTTTGTCTCCGTGTGTTGTTATTGTTGTCATGCATCTCATATCATGTCATCATGTGCATTGCATTTGCATACGTGTTCGTCTCATGCATTCGAGCATTTTCCCCGTTGTCCGTTTTGCATTCCGGCACTTCGTTCTCCTCCGATGGTCATTTCTAGCTTTCTTTCGTGTGTGGGGATTAAACATTTCCGGATTGGACCGAGACTTGCCAAGCGGCCTTGGTTTACTACCGGTAGACCGCCTGTCAAGTTTCGTATCATTTGGACTTCGTTTGATACTCCAACGGTTAACCGAGGGACCGAAAAGGCCTCGTGTGTGTTGCAGCCCAACACCCCTCCAATTTGGCCCAAAACCCACCTAACTCTGCTCCATCATCTAGA
>NC_041392.1:363932731-363941913 GCF_002162155.2 Triticum dicoccoides
GCCTCGCCGTCTTCCGCGCGGGAGCCGAGCTCCGCCGCCGCCTCCCCGGATGCCGCGCCAAGGCCCAGCCGCCGCCGTCCTCGACCCTCCTCGCCGGCAAGCCGCTGCCCGGCCTCCTCTTCTCCTCCGGTGAACCTCGGCATCCGTGCCCCGGCGAGATCGGATCCAGATCCGGTTGCTACAGTAAACCCTAATCCGGAGGTTGATTTTTTTCACTAAGTCCCAGAAATTTCAGTCCATGTGCACATGTTTGCGACCCCGTAACTTTGCATCCGTAGCTCCGATTCATGCATATAGCATATCAAAATGTTCATCCCAGAGAGTACATCATTTCGTTTCATTGAATCATTTTCATTTGAGCTCATCTTGATGCCCGAAATGCTGTTAGAAGAGGGCTACTTGAATTAATTGCCAGATCTGTTACTCCGTTTAGCACTTTTGTCATTTTTGCCATGATTAATGTGTGCATGCTATGCCCATGAGTTCTACATGTGTTTTGTTAAGGGTTTTGTCATCTTTCCATAGGTGCAACCCATGTATTTTTTGGATGTGTGTGGTGACTTGTGCAAGCTTGCAAAGTGGTGCACTTGCTAATTCTGTTTTCAGGGACTTTGCATTTCCACTAAGTCCTTGAGCTGTTTATCTCATGATGCCATATGTTCATGTTGTTTCCTAGTGATCCGTGCCTCTTTTGAGGATGATCAGTAAGGGTGTTTTGTTAATATTGTAGTGCTATATCCATACATGTCTTTGTTTGCAATTATGGAGCACCCTAGCTTGAGTCAATCGAGCTCTACTTTTGCTACTTTGTGAATCTGGGCAGATTGTCAACTTGTTTGCAATTTTGCCGGTGATGTTGTAGTTGATCCGTGCATGCTATGCTATTGTTCTTGCCATGTATAGCTTGCATTTTGTGCCTTCTTGATGGATGTATGCTTGTATTGTCATTACTTGCTCTGTAGTGAGTGCATCGAGCTCGTAAACATGCCTACTTGAGTTATATTTCAGCATCAAGAAGGCACAAAATGCCATGCTTTACTTTGCCATGTTCAGGCCCTGTAGCATGTAGTTTTGTTGCTCCGAAGAGGGCTACCTGATCTGAAATTCCAGGCAAGTGTTAATTTCACTAAGTGTGAGATCTGTTTGTCATATGCATTTTTGCCATGCTTGTTTGAACCTGTTAATGAATGATTTGGCCATAGCTCAGTGCTAGACTTTTGTTAAGCATCTTGTGTGCATCCCTTCCATGTATTTTGTTGTCATGTTTGGGTGCTGTAGCATGTTCATTTCGTTGCGTTTAGATGCCTACTTGCTGTAAATCGCAGACCGGTGTCATTTTTGAATCGCTTGCCATTTCCAAACCGTAACTCCGATTCCGGTGTTCTTTATATCGTTTTCAAGCGATTTCGTCTCATCTTTCCAGTGGCATACTTGGATTTCCAAGTTGAGGCCAGGTTCATGCATTTCCTGTCATATCTTGCATTTTGCATCCCGCATCGCATCCCGCATAGCATATCATCTTTGCACCATATTGCTTGGTCTTGCACGTGGTTGATTGTGTCCTTGTTGCTTGTTTGTCTTGTTTGGGTAGAGCCGGGAGACGAGTTCGCTAACGAGGAGCCCGTTGAGTTTGCTTCCGAGGACCCAGTCAACTCTGACAACTGTGCAGGCAAGATGATCATACCCTCGAAATCACTACTATCTTTGTTATGCTTGTTTGCTTGCTCTTTTGCTATGCCAATGCTATGATGCCTACCATTTGCTTTCAAGCCTCCCAAATTGCCATGTCAAACCTCTAACCCACCATTGTCCTAGCAAACCCTTGATTGGCTATGTTACCGCTTTGCTCAGCCCCTCTTATAGCGTTGCTAGTTGCAGGTGAAGATTGGAGGCCATTCCTTGTTGGAACATTTATTTACTTGTTGGGATATCATTATATTATCTTGTTATTTTAATGCATCTATATACTTGGTAAAGGGTGGAAGGCTCGGCCTCTCGCCTAGTGTTTTGTTCCACTCTTGCCGCCCTAGTTTCCGTCATATCGGTGTTATGTTCCCGGATTTTGCGTTCCTTACGCGGTTGGGTTATAATGGGAACCCCTTGATATTTCGCCTTGAATTAAAGCTTTTCCAGCAATGCCCAACATTGGTCTTACCATTTGCCACCTAGCCTCTTTTTCCCTTGGGTTTCCGGAGCCCGAGGGTCATCTTATTTAAGCCCCCCCGGGCCAGTGCTCCTCTGAGTGTTGGTCCGACCGAGTAGACTGCGGGGCCACCTCGGGGCAATTTGAGGGTTGGTTTTACTCGTAGGATGTCTCATTTGAGTGTGCCTTGAGAACGAGATATGTGCAGCTCCTATCGGGATTTGTCGGCACATTCGGGCGGTGTTGCTGGTCTTGTTTTAACCTGTCGAAGTGTCTTGAGTTACCGAGATACCGAGTCTGATCGGAACGTCTTGGGAGGAGGTCTATTCCTTTGTTGACCATGAGAGCTTGTTATGGGCTAAGTTGGGACTCCCCTGCAGGGATTTGAACTTTTGAAAGCCGTGCCCGCGGTTATGGGCAGATGGGAATTTGTTAATGTCCGGTTGTAGATAACTTGAACCTTAATTAATTAAAATGAATCAACTGAGTGTGTTACCGTGATGGCCTCTTCTCGGCGGAGTCCGGGAAGTGGACACGGTGTTGGAGTAATGTTTGCGCAGGTTGCTCTCTAGTTTCTCGCTCGCGTTTGCCTCCTCTTCTCGCTCTCTTTTGCGTATAAGTTAGCCACCATATTTTTGCTAGTTGCTTGCTGCAGCTCCACACATATTTACCTTGCCATACCTATAAGCTTAAATAGTCTTGATCGCGAGCGTGCGAGATTGCTGAGTCCCTGTGGCTCACAGATTACTATTACACCAGATGCAGGGCCTGATGATTCCGCTCCAGGAGACGCATATGAGCTCAAGTGGGAGTTCGACGAAGACTCTCAACGATACTATGTTTCTTTTCCCGATGATCAGTAGTGGTGCCCAGTTGGGGGTGAACGGGACCGTTGTCGCATGTTGGGTTCTCTTTTATTTTGGCACCGTAGTCAGGCCATGAGTGTTTGGATGATGTTATGTTATTTATGTACTTGATTGACGTGGCGAGTGTAAGCCAACTATGTTATCTCCCCTTTATTTATTTATATTACATGGGATGTTGTGAAGATTTCCTAACTTGCGACATATGCCTTCAATGCGATTATGCCTCTAAGTCGTGCCTCGACACGTGGGAGATATAGTCGCATCGAGGGTGTGACAAGTTGGTAATCAGAGCCTTCTCCGACCTTAGGAGCCCCTTTGCTTGATCGTTATTAGTGGCCGAGTTGTGTCTAGAAAAATGTTTTGAGTCTTTTAGGAATTATATATCGGAGAGTTTAGGAATTCTTTTTACTTCCCAGTCTCCTCATCGCTCTGGTAAGGCATCCTGATGTAGAGTTTTGACTCTTCTCTTCTCAAATTTCACTAATTTTTTTTAGGATCACGCGGGTATCTTGGAATCGTTCCGATGGTTTTATGATGAGAACATTGTCTTGGTGCCTCCTGTCAGGGGTTTAGTGGAAGTGTCCTGGGGAGTTGGGCTCTGAGGTGTTGTCATCATAATTTTATCGTTGCAGTTCTGGAATACCTGAGTCTAGTACGCCGACATCGAAAATCTCTTTTATGCAGTTCGTTGGTGAGATAACCTCGACGCCACCCTGTACTGGGGCGGGAGTTCGGGAGTATCGCCATAACTTGCATAACGGATGCTTTTCAAAGGTTGAGGTAGATGGTTTCCGAAGGTTTCTTGGTTATGTGTTGAAGGATGGATACAGCTGGATGTAGGATTTGCTAGTTTGGGTTACCAACACCTGATTGCATAACCGGAAAGGTTCGGAAGTTTCATAGGTGGGAATTCTAGTAGCTCTAGTTCTTCTTCCACGGATATTGGTTTGAGATTGGGATTTCTTACCGATTATTCGTTCTTGATCCGTACCTTGTTGATTTATTTCTCTACCTTAATTCTACGTGGCTTCTCAATTTATGGATATGTGACCATTTCAAGAGGAATGCATTCGTTCATTTTGTTCGGATGTGAAGACTATATGTTGCAATTTTCATTTCGTTGGATTCAGCTTCAATATTTGTCTGTCAATGTGCTAATGGTGGTCAACCTCTTCAGGATGGCTCCTCCAACGCGCATGACTCCGAATCCTGATCCGTCACCACCTCCACCTCCTCCGGAGGCATGGCAAGCTATGATGGCTGCAACCAATGCAAACACACAGTTGATCATGCAAATTCTTCAAGAGCGCAATCAAGGCAACCAAGGGAATCAAGGCAGCAATCAGAATCACTTTGCTACACTCAACCAGTTCCTTGCTAACGGGCCAAAGACTTTCAGCAATTGTGTTGAGGCAACCGATGCTGACGATTGGCTTGTGGATCTGTGCAAGCATTTCGAGTGTAGTAACGTCAGGCCTGAGGACTTTGTTAAGTTCGCTTCCTTCCAACGCAAAGATCAAGCTGCAGAATGGTTCCAGCAGTACAAGGATTCCAGAGATGGACGTGTTATCACTTGGGATGATTTCCGTCGAGATTTCCGAGCTCATCATATTCCTCAGAGCGTGGTTGAAAGCAAGCGTGAGGAATTCCGCAATCTGAAGCAAGGCTCTTTGTCTGTCTATGACTACAACAAGTTGTTCCAGAAGCTCGCCCGCTTTGCCAAGCAGGACGTCCCTGATGAGAAGAGCATGATATACCAGTTCAAGGGTGGTCTCAGAGAAGAAATTCAGCTCGCTCTTGTTCTCTTTGAGCCCTTGAGATACGATGAGTTCTACAACATGGCACTGAAGCAAGAGGCTGCTCAGTTGAGGTGTGATGCTTCCAAGAAGCGAGTCAGAGATGTTACTCCTTCTTCCTCTACTCAAGTGGCCAAGCAGCAGAAGTATTGGCTTCCTCCTCCTCCGTTCCGTCAGCCGTATCAGCAGAAGAGCAAAGGTGGCAGTGGTTCTTCCCACCCACCCAACCCTGGCTTTCAAAACAAGACTTCGTCTCAAGCTCCAAGATCGAGTGCTCCGTATCACCGTCCGCTTTCAGAGGTCACGTGCAACAAGTGCCAACAGAAGGGTCACTATGCCAACAAGTGTTTCAACCAGAGGCGTCTTCCTCCTCCTCCTCCTGTCAGATCGGCAAGTACAGCTGTGGTCAAGCATAACCCCAAGCACGCCAAGGTCAACTTGATGAATGCAGCTCAGGTAGAGGACTCGTCAGATGTGATCATGGGTAACCTTCCTGTTAACGATGTTCCTGCAAAAGTTCTTTTTGACACTGGTGCATCGCATTCCTTTTTGTCATGCCCTTTTGCATCGAAGCACAATGTTGATACAGAGATTATGCCCAAAGTCATGCAAGTTGTTTCTCCCGGCAAGCTTTTGACTTCTAGTTTGGTTGCTCTCGATATCTCTATCACATTGGGTGATTACAAGTTTCTCTCTTCTCCGGTGGTTCTAGGTAACTCGGATATTGATCTTATTCTCGGAATGGATTGGCTTTCTAAGCACAAGGCTCAGCTTGATTGTGCAGCCAGGCAGATTCAATTGACTCGTTCGTCTGAGGATGTAATTGTCTTTGCCGCTCATGATGATACCATCCGTCTGTTTTCTCTCAATGAGAAGGGTGAATTGGATGCTATCTCTCAAATTCCAGTCGTTTGCGAATATCAAGACGTCTTTCCAGAAGAGCTTCCAGGAATGCCTCTGCACCGGCCAGTTGAATTTGTTATTGATCTTGAGCCTGGCACGGAACCTGTGTGCAAGCGTCCTTACAAGCTCGGACCTGAAGAGTTGAAGGAGCTGAAGAAGCAACTCAATATTCAAGAGAAAATGGGTCTCATCCGGCCTAGTTCTTCTCCGTGGGGTTGTGGTGTTCTTTTTGTGAAGAAGAAGGATGGAACGGACCGACTTTGTGTTGATTACCGTCCAGTGAACAAAAAGACCATCAAGAACAAATACCCACTTCCCAACATCAATGAGCTGTTCGAACAACTCAAAGGTGATCGAGTATTCTCCAAGCTTGATCTCCGCATGGGTTATCATCAGATTCGTATCCGTGAGCAAGATATTCCCAAGACGGCTTTCAGGACAAGCTTTGGTTCATATGAATACACTGTCATGTCTTTTGGCCTCGTCAACGCTCCTCTGACGTTCTCTCGCATGATGAACCTCATCTTTAATGCCTACACCAATGACTTTGTTTTGGTCTATCTCGACGACATTCTGGTTTTCTCGAAGATAAGGAAGATCATGCCAAGCACTTGCGTTTGATTCTTGACAAGCTCAGGGAACATCAGTTCTACGCCAAGTTCTCCAAGTGTGAATTTTGGCTTGATGAGGTTCTTTATCTTGGTCATATCATCTCTGCCAAGGGCATTGCCGTGAATCCTGAGAAGGTGTCTACAATTGTGAATTGGGAACCTCCTCAGAACGTGAAGCAACTCCGCAGTTTTCTCGGTCTCGCAAGCTATTGCCGAAGATTCGTTGAAAACTTTTCTAAGATCGCGAAGCCTCTCTCTAACCTTCTCCAGAAGCACGTCAAGTACGTTTGGTCTCCGGAGTGTGACATTGCTTTCAACACTTTGAAAGAGAAATTGATCACTGCTCCAGTTCTCACTCCGCCTGATGAATCCAAGCCGTACGAGGTCTTTTGTGATGCCTCTCTCCAAGGTCTTGACGCAGTATTGATGCAAGAGAAGAAAGTTGTTGCTTATACATCTCTCCAATTGAAGCCTAATGAGAAGAACTACCCCACTCATGATCTCGATCTGGCGGCAGTTGTGCATGCTCTTTTGACTTGGAGACACCTTCTATTGGGAAGAAAAGTGGACATTTTCACTGATCACAAGAGTCTCAAGTACATCTTCACTCATCCTAATCTCAACCTCAGGCAAACTCGATGGGTCGAAATGATTCAAGAGTATAATCCGAGTATTGAGTATACTCCAGGCAAGGCTAATGTGATTGTTGATGCTTTGAGCAGGAAAGCTTACTGCAACAGTCTGATTCTCAAGCCTTATCAACCCGAGCTTTGTGAAGCTTTCCGCAAACTTAATCTGCAAGTTGTTCCTCAAGGTTTCCTCACCAACCTTCAAGTCTCTCCTACCTTAGAAGACCAGATTCGCCAAGCCCAGCTTCTTGATGCTATGGTGAAAAAGGTGAAGATTGGGATTGCCAAGAGTCAGTCCAAGTACAAGTGCTACCGCCTTGACGGCAAGGACACTCTCTTCTTCAAGGATCGTATTGTTGTGCCCAAAGGTGACCTCCATAAAGTGATCATGAACGAGGCTCACAATTATCTCCTCTACATCCACCCTGGGAGCACGAAGATGTATCAGGACCTCAAGCAAGCTTATTGGTGGACTCGAATGAAGCGCGAGATCGCTCAATTCGTGAATGAATGTGATGTCTGCAGAAGAGTGAAGGCAGAACACCAAAGGCCAGCAGGTCTCCTCCAACCTCTTGCCATTCCAGAATGGAAGTTTGACCACATTGAAATGGACTTCGTGACTGGGTTTCCAAAGTCCAAGCGTGGCAATGATGCTATATTCGTTGTCATCGACAAACTCACCAAAGTGGCTCATTTTCTGGCTATCAAAGAGTTGATCACTGCAGCTCAATTGGCGGAACTCTATACCTCTCGTATTGTCTCTCTGCACGGTATTCCACAAGTGATCTCTTCAGACCGTGGCAACATCTTTACCTCCAAGTTTTGGGATTCTTTTCAGAAGGCCATGGGCACCAACATCCGCTTCAGCACAGCTTTCCATCCTCAAACTAGCGGTCAAGTCGAGCGTGTCAACCAGATTCTTGAAGATATGCTCAGGGCTTGTGTGATCTCCTTCGGCATGAAGTGGGAGGATTGTCTTCCTAATGCTGAATTCTCCTACAACAACAGTTTTCAAGCAAGTTCGGGCAAAGCCCCATTTGAAATTCTGTATGGCAGGAAGTGCCGTACCCCTCTCAACTGGTCTGAAACCGGTGAACGTCAGCTTTTGGGTAATGACTTAATCACAGAGGCAGAGGAAATGTGCAAAGTCATTCGTGATAACCTCAAAGCAGCCCAATCCCATCAGAAGAGCTACTATGATAGTAAGCACCGTGATTTGGCTTTCGAGATCGAAGATCATGTTTACCTCTGTGTCTCTCCTATGAAAGGTACTCGTCGCTTCGGTATCAAAGGGAAGCTTGCCCCTAGATACGTGAGACCTTTCAAGATTGTCAGCAAGAGAGGCGACCTTGCCTATCAACTCGAGCTTCCTTCAAACTTTGCAAATGTTCATGACGTGTTCCATGTCTCTCAGCTTTGAAAGTGCTTCAAGACTCCTGACCGCACTGTCAACTTCGCGGACATTGAGCTCCAAGAAGATCTCTCTTATCGTGAGCACCCAGTTGCTATTCTTGAAGAGACAGAACGCAAGACTCGCAACAAGTTAATCAAATTTCTCAAAGTTAAGTGGTCACACCATTCTGACCGTGAAGCTACCTGGGAACACGAGGATCACCTCCGTTCTAAGTACCCGGCGTTCTTTCAGTCCTACATCTTGGGACGAGACCCTTTCGTAGTGGTGGAGTGTTGTAACACCCCGGATGTAACTTCCCCAATTTGTACTCCAACTCTTGCCGTTTTTGGCGTTAAGTTATATTCATTTCCTCGGGTTCGGGTTTTTGTCTCTGTGTGTTGTTATCGTTGTCATGCATCTCATATCATGTCATCATGTGCATTGCATTTGCATACGTGTTCGTCTCATTCATTCGAGCATTTTCCCCGTTGTCTGTTTTGCATTCCGGCGCTTTGTTATCCTCCGATGGTCATTTCTAGCTTTCTTTCGTGTGTGGGGATTAAACATTTCCGGATTGGACCGAGACTTGCCAAGCGGCCTTGGTTTACTACCGGTAGACCGCCTATCAAGTTTCGTATCATTTGGACTTCGTTTGATACTCCAACGGTTAACCGAGGGACCGAAAAGGCCTCGTGTGTTTTGCAGCCCAACACCCCTCCAATTTGGCCCAAAACCCACCTAACTTTGCTCCATCACCTAGAGCGTTCGATCACGATCGCGTGGCCGAAAACCGCACCTCATTTGGACTCTCCTAGCTCCCTCTATGCCTATTTAAACACCC